>NW_019521753.1:306019-340342 GCF_002814215.2 Seriola lalandi dorsalis | reverse complement strand
GCTCCCCCCCCCTCCCTTCTCTCTCTCTCTCTCTCTGTACAGGAAATTGGTGTTCATTATAAAAATTGGAATTTCATATCAGGAAAGGAAAAGAATCAGCAGGGGGCATATGTTTTAAAGAGAACTCATTTTCTGGCAAAGCCCCACAGACGGAGCACCATACTAATCGCCTGGTGCATAAGGGGCCAGGATTCATGAACTGTGCTGACACTGGGGAGGCCCTGCATTGTTAGAGCGTGGTTGTAATGCACACCAATGAACCCAAACCCGCTGGCACAACTGGGAAAAGGTGAACATTATAAAAGCACATAGATTTAAAGAGAAATTAAACCACATTCCATTGCACTTCCAGAACAATGCTTGTTCATTTGTGATACTTCACGTCGTTGGTTTAATATTCATGGTTGTAATTTGCATAACACAATCATCTCCTTTGATGAGGAAAGAATTTTTTGAAAAGTGCTATAGACTACTTTACCTTCTTTGATAAAGTTACTGAAGAAGATGTTGTCCGGTGCATTTTCTTTTGAAAATCACCATGAGACTTCCTTGAATTGATTTACTGGGGGTTTAAACTTATCTTTATGGAGTTTCCAATAATTTTGCAACATGCTCATATAAGACAATTATGCTTTTATAACATTTCCTAAAATATGGTTTTGATTCAATTTGGTATACTTGTGTGAGAATAATTAATGTTTACAGATAAAGTATAAAATCCCATAAATTCCCTTTAAATAATCCCAGAGCATTTGCTATGAAAGCCAACTTTCTCTCTCCCAGTGTCCTCATCAAGGACCTGCCTAATTGCACGTATATCAGGACAACAAAACCTGCTGGTATCTATGTTTCCAAATTTGATTTAACCTCACTTTCTCCTTCCCAGACCCCCTGGTGGATATTCACTTTGTTTACCTCAAATTAAACTTCATATTGTTTACAGCCTCCTGGTCCCTGAACATTTTATAGCATTTTAGAATTATTTCTTTATTTATTTTTTGTAATGATTGTAGAGTTGGGATTCATTTGAATGTTTCCCTCATCTGCATGAAAATTATATAATTAACTTTTGATTAACCAGCTCAGTTGAGTTGGTTCCCCCATGAACACTGGTGAATAGTACCCACCGCATTTTAATGACTGTTTTCCAATTGAGTGGCGACCTTTTCATCAAAGAGCCACAACTGGGGCTAAACAACGGTAGAAAATAATCACGGCGAAGACAATGGTAGAGGCCGACAGGCTAGGATGTCATCCTTAAATATAACAACAAGGATGAAAGCAACCTTACTGCACATAGTGGCTGGTGGCGAGAAGCCAAGTGCTTATGCTGCTGGATGCCCCATTGTTAAAGCTGTGGAGGTCACATCCATTGGCATATAGAGAGGGAAAGGACAGGAAGCTGAGAATGGCCCATTGTTACTTGTCCTTGCTCAGAGGGAATTCCATTATGAAGGGCAATACATTTTTGATACTTTGATTTTTGTGCCATTCATTTGTTTGAAAAACAGAACATATTTGGATAATGGCTTCAGGAAAAAGGGGTCTCAGAGCACCTCCATCCAAGGCTACAGCGCTGCATTAACACACCTGCCAATCAAGCACATCCGAGCAGATGTGCTTCCTTGCACAGCCCACCATCAAATAAGCATTCTATCATATGCATAATATAGTTTTCATTTCATCACGATTATGCTCCGCGCGCGCCATGTGTGTGTTTCCAATGGGTCATAGGAAACTTTTATTGAAGCGGAGTGTATAATAAAGTCATTTTCCAGGTGCTTGTTGTGGCTCTTATTATGAACAGAATGATAATTTCCCCTAGAGGAATCTGGTACTGCATATCAATTGAAGTTTAGTGTGGGTCTTACTATGTTCCCGCAGGCTATAGTAGAAGGCAAAGTCATCTTCAGAGAGAGTCTAAATGTCAGGGAGGTCTTCAAACACTTTTTCCCAGAGCCTTACTGAAAAGGGTCTTTGGAAGAGCTACGTCTTGGAATTGATATGGTGGAGGTGAGGTAAAGAGGGAGGCTGAGGGCTTAATGTAAAGCAGTTGACATGAAATTTAATTGGAAAAGAAATATATATATGTAAAAAAATAAAAATAAAACTAAGGAAGGGGTCGTAGAAGAAATGAAAATATGACTGCTCTTCCTGAGCTGCATTCTGAGGTAGAGCGGCGCTGCTCAGTTACTCTTCTGTCATGTCCACACGTCTCCACATGGTGACACTCTTGAGCTGTGTGTTTTGAGTCCTGGCTGTCGGTCTTTCAGCAATTCCATCACTTAAGTTGCAGAAACTGTTATTCCTCTGAATCCAACAAAGACTTCAATCAGTCATCTCAAACTCTGCAAAAAAAAAAAAAAAAGAGAAAAAAAAGGAAAATTGTTAATTTTTCTTCACGCTGACTGATGGAGTTTGAGTTTGTAACAAAAAAAGTATTTTGTACAGTTTTGCAGTAGAGCTGCACATGGCCTGAAACCAAGCACACTATAAAATGTTGAAATTCATATAAAAGCATTTCATCTGTGGAAAGTCATGCATTTCTCAGATCTTCTTAGTTTTGCATTTGCAAGGCGTTAATTTATTTTATTCTAATTTTTTTTTTCCTTTTTTTTTTTTGTGAGTGAAGTTGAAGTACATCAAGCTATACGGTCGCATGTACAGTATAGTAGCGAATTGGCCTTCCTTCTCCTTCTTGGCTGGCAGGGAACCTTCCTGTTGTGAGCCGACTTCTCTGCTTTGATCAAAGAACAGTGTTAAAGCACTGGGAGAAGGAGGAGGTATGAAATATGAATGAATACAGCTGTGTTTTGATGGATATGTCTCAAAGTATCCCAGTAAGAGACTGCTAAAGGCCAGGAAATCTGTTTGTGTTGTGGAAATAGGCTCTTCCTCGCTTGTTTCTTTACCAGCTTCATCTTGGGTAGCTTTTCACTTCATATTTTAGAGATCCTTTGTTAGGAAAGAGATCAACCCCTTATCCATGAATTTGTAGGAAACTGTTCTAAGAGGCCCTAGTTCATAATATATATCATTAATGACACCATTTCCTTTGTTTGGTCTTGAAACCACCTTTTGAACAAAACGAGCGGCAGCAATGAGAAGAGGATATTTATTATTTTTCTAGGGTAGACCCAAAGTTCTCACAGATGGAATGAGATCTTATATGAGGTGATGGAGGCTTTGTCACTAGTTATGTCTGTGATTCCATTTCCTCTTCTAAAACCCCATCGGGGAGCTGTGACTCATTTTGAAGTTGGAAGTTGATACTGTGGTGTAAAACTAACGTTCCCAGCTGAATTAAGAAACTATCAGAGCTCACACAAATCTCAGATTTTCAGAGTTAGATGAACTCATCTCTCACATTACACTTCTTTAATAAACAAAGATAATAAAAAGATATGCTCATAAAAACACAGTTATTAGGAGACTGTAAAATGAAAATTGGTATCTATAGATGCCTTTTACACCACATCCCAGCGCCACTGTCTCGCTAACAATCATTTAAAGTCTCTCTTCAGTCATTTAGGACCACATTAACTAAGATCCAGCCTTTGGACCTGTGGCAGGACAGTGTCTCTGGACTACCGGAGGTTCAAAACTTGCTGCCCAGGCTTTATTAGCCTCACTAATAGCTGGGTTCCCCAAATGCCAGGGTCCACCTCTGCTGGGAGTAAGGGCTCAGATCCTGTCAGAGAGGGGTCGCACTAACCAACTGTAATCTTTAGGGTACTCCACTCCCGCTGACCTACATCTAACGCCGGTTTCATCCCCCCCGCTTACCCCCAACCACTACCCTTTCCCTCCCCAATCTGGTGTACCCATCCCACCTCAGTTATGCCACCCTTGGCTCTCCCTCCCACGTCTTACCACCCTTGTGTGATAGTATCCCCCCACCCTACCCACACCATGCTTGTTCCAGCCTCGTCCGGCTGGCCACAGCGAGGAGCGCGCCTTATCCTGTGGTAACGGCAATTAGCAGTGTAAAGCAAGCTGTGGAGAAGACTGGATCCCCGTCCACGTTTCAACCCCAGATCACGAGTCTCCAGCACGACTTCAAGGCAAACCATGCAATTAGCTACAATAATGATAATGTGTTGTAGGGGAACAAAGAGAGGGTAAAACAGACTACTGGTGTGAGGGAGAGTGGGGTGCTAATAGTAGGGGGGTTATTTGAATGCCCTGGTGCAGATAGGAGACCAAATCAGACTGATTATCAAACGTATGATGAATTACATTATTCCTCTAATTATCCATGCCTTTTATGTGTGAACCAACTGAGTGAATTTTGCATTCTAGACATCTACGGTCAGTGGTCTTTGGGCATCACACTGGGGTTACATCTTTTATTTCCTCTAAGAAACATACAAGGAGTTACTCATGTGGCTAAGCTGATGGGAAGAGGAGAGTGATGTACTGACAATTTTCTTAGTTGACTTAATTAGATACTTTCAGAAATATTTGGCAGCAGTACAGGAATGGAAAAAGGGGGAAGTATGCGGTTTTGATGTTTGACTATCGCAGATGTGTTGACACAGAGTCAAAACATGTTGGAAACAAACCACAAAACCCAGACCACAAATAACAGCATTTCAAGTCAAGGTTGTGAGTAGATACAGTCGAGAAGCAGACTCACTGCCTTGGTTGGAGCACAAAAGTGCAGCGCCTATTCTCTCCGCTGTGAGCAGAGACCATTCCTACAGTCTTACATCCAGAGGTTTATAGAGGATATTTTGCTGGGTGTTGTGCAAAACGAACCGTGTCCCCAGAGCAGCAGCAACTTCACCTTGGCGGAGTAATGCTGTGATATTCTGTTTATTCTTCACTCACTTCATTTTACTCAGAGGAAATCCTCTGGAGATGGCTTATCTTGGAGCTGGAACAGGTGCACTCTAATTTACTCCTATTGCTTGGGGAGCCCAGGGGCCCCTGTAGAGAAGAAAGTAGCGATGTAGCACACTCCACTGTAAAGCACAAACAGCCAGAGAAAGAGCATTTAATCGAAAGAGAAGAAAACTGTGAGCTTTGAGTGCAGCCGTATCATTTGGATGCAGAAAATCTTTTTTTTTTTTTTTTTTTTGTTTTCCTGAGGAAAAAGGACCCGTCATTTCATTTAACTTTCATTTGTTCAACACTGTTTACTTTGCTTGAAACTGTCATGCTACACTTGGCAAAGCACCAGATGACGTGGGGGACCTGCTGTATTAACTCTGCATAATAAAACATTTCCTCACCAGTCATTCCTGAAATATCCTAGGCGTTTACGGCTTAAAAAATGGTTTATAGTATCTCTGATATGTACCACTTAAGTTAAAGTGTACGTAAATGTGCATGCTATGGCCTATTTGTTTTAGTAATGCTGCACATTTTCAGCCAGGAAAAAGTTTGTTTCATCTTTCACCCTCATCCCTGCATTCACTGCGAAAGAGCTAAGCTTTCAACTTTGAATTTACTCTCCAATTCCTTTTCTTTAGAGAACTATGGTTTTGAAGAGTGGGGCTGGTATGTTATTTGTTCGGTATATTATAAGTCTGAATTCAGTCAGTATTTTTGTTTTGTGTTGTTCGTCTCTTGGGAATTATGCAATCAAAGCAGATGCCTCAAGCAGTCTAGAAAGCGCCCCTTGTGAATAAGAGAAAATCTTGTACACAGCATTTTTTGTATGTGTGTATGAGGAAGGGGGGCATGACAACAAAGCAAATATATGGCATTGTTCTCTGTATACTATACCCGCATGCTGCAGCTTTTTTTTTTTTTTTTTTAAGAGAATATAACCATCACACCTGTATTCATTTTTTAAAGAATGTCAGACCATTTGACTTCATTCAAATGAAAATTCTGCACCACTGATGAAGTGCATAACTACAGTATGCGCACCTCTTTGACTGACGCAATGGCGGTTCAACCGTCAATGCACTGGATCTCTATTATGGAAAATACGGTTTGAAGACTGTGTTGCTGGTGGAATTTCACAATATATAAACAGACATTTCTCACTCAGGAAAACTGTAAAAAACAAACAAACACCAGAGAGACAAAGGCTTTGGCAAGAAAAAGGAGTAAACACAAAGAAGAGAAGAGCAACACAAGGACAACAAGAGAAATATCATATACACTTTTAATGAGTGTGCCTGCCCCAAGCTTCTGTTTTTAATCACCTTTCCGTGTGACATAATTTGCTGCAAGATTGTATATGCTTGAGGGACTTTCAGTTCTTGTCAACTCAAGAGCATTTGAACCAATCAATACCTGTCTATCCTGTGGCACACTCATAGTTGGCCATTAGGAAAGAGCTGCTTAAAGTAAGCTCAGCCAATACCATTAGCCCTAGCCTAAGGGCAGTTCCATGCCTTAGTCAGGGTAGGCACCTGCCCCCGTCAACCCCACCTCACCCCCTTAACCCCCCTCCACCCCTCCCCCCACCATTAAGAACCTCCCCTGAGACATCATTTGGACACATCGGCCAAAGAGCACTTCTTTATTCCCTCTCTTTTCTTTCTCTGGCTCCACCAAAAATCAATACATCTCCCCTTTTTCTTATTTTCACAATTTTGCCTCAATATTATTCTCTCTCTCTGCCAGAAACCAATGGACTATCCTTTTTTTTTTTTTTGTCTTTTCATCTACAATTTCCTGTGACTAATGTCTCCACACCTCATGTTTCGGAGGGAAAGAATTGGAAAATAATTAAATTATCTCGTCGTGGTGATATCAAACACAGGTCCCATGGTGCACTGCAGCATTTTAAAAACAGTGTGGTCATTCTGCATTTAGTTGCTCCCATTTTGACCCTATACGTTTGTACACTACCTTTCCTGTAACACATTTTATGACGTCTACAGAGTTGCTTTGCAAACTCAGCAAATTTTGAAGTTGTGTTTAAACCTGCTCATACTTTGTTTTTGACACTCAATAAGGGAGACATCAGCACTCACATATCTTCGCAGCAATGAGTGAACTTCCTCTGTGTCAGTGTTTTTCTGCTCCGACCATGTCATAACACCAAACCCTAGAGAACAGAGCAGAGCACACAGTAATGCTTCCTGACTGCTTCTAATTTTATTGCAAGGCGATGACTCCACACAGCACAAAGTTTCAGCACAAGTGATACAATATAATGTTCAAAGAAGGGCCTCAGTCAGTCAGTTATTGCTCTTCCAACCCTCTCTCTCCAATAGAAACAGGAAAAGTGGGATACTGCCCTAAATCTTGGCCAGTGCTGTTTACGATAATAACTCTGAAGAGTGATAGCTGGTTCCGCAGCACTGGCGATTTCTGTGGCCGCCTGTATCGATCGGGGGTCCTAATGAGCAGCAGCGGAGCTGTGGCTAATGGTGTTGTGTCTGGTGTCCGTGGTAAACGCCCACGTTGAGATTATCATTCCCAGGGGGGACTGAGAAAGGTTTTGCCAGCCCAAGCCCTCAGGGTGCGAGCGACACACTTCAGGGGTCAAGGTAAACTATCAAATGAACAGCCAGGCCTTTCCCTCCCTTGCTTTAAGGACTATACCATACTACACTACAGTAAAGATTCAATCTCCATAACCTATGTGATGCAAAGACAGAACAGCAGATGTGCTTTGGCATTTTCTCTCATTTCAGTGCATATGCAAGAGCGGATTAAAACTGGAGAAACTCACCACCCTGTTGCAGCCTGACTTTATCACTTCAGCTCTTTGTCCAATTTCTCTACAGTAGTTGTAAAAAAAGCTATTACCAGTGCATTGATAGAGACTTCACCAAACTGCTTAACTGTTATTAAGAGACCTCAAATGAGACCTGGCTTGACAGACTGATAATGGCTTATTTGACTTCAGAGATCACCCTGGCACAAACACTCTAGCCCCCTTCACATACCCATGGCAGTCATTGTCCTTTGCTATGCACGGCCATTCTGGCAGTCTTGAGTGACATCCAACAAGTTCAGCAGATTCAGAATGTAAGTGCACACCAGACAGCGCATAGTATCTTGAAAGAAGGGGCCGAAACAGTCTCATTGTAATGAAGGGAGTTGTTGCTCCCTTCATAAACCTGGCTAGGAAATGAAACCTGCTGTCAACTCACATGTGGGAAGGGAAACTCTTTCAGCTATGTGGACGATTAAGTGTTGATAAAACCACAGCAAAAATGCGTATTTATTACCGCAACCGCCTCTCTGTTTCAACAGACAATTCCTCCATGGATTATGCTTGATGGTATTCAGCTCAGGGTGCGCGCGGAGCATTAGTAGGGCACATTCTAATGAAGTCAACCCAACGCACAGCACCTCTCGGAGTCATGCCCTGTTTGGAGTCACACTTCCATGTCCTGGCAAATGCTGAGCATGTAAAACAGAACTGTCAATTATTCAACATGAACAGGAGGATGTATGGAGTGACATGGGGGGTGGACAGGGGCCGACTAAGCCTCGGGCAGATAGGGGGTACCACTTTGATGTGAGTGTGTGGGCCTGCAGAGTTGAGCAAGGTGCACTGGGTAATCTGCTAGAAACACCCCCCCCCCACACCCCATCCCCACCACTCCTTCGTTTTTTCTTTCCCTCCCTCCCAGTGCTGAGCCGCTCTGCACCCTTTATGTCCTGCTTCGTTTTCCCCTCTGACACGCACGCCCTCTCGCTTCATCTCTGCTTCACACATTCATAGACAAACCAGATGCACGCACGCGCACACACACACGCTTCATGCACATGTGCATGCACACACAATGACATGAAAGCAAGCTTCCTTTGTCCGTTAACCAAACAAGAGCAGGCAGCACTTGTTACAGATAATAAAGTTGTGAATGGCTGATTTTTGGAGAAATAGCGTTGTTGCTGTGTCACAGGAATGGCATTACTCATTTATACAATGAATACTAAAAGTTCCTCTCTCTAGAGTCTCCTCTCGTAGTCATACAATAGCAAGCTTAATTACATTAAGTTCTGAGAAGAGGGAAGTTAATGGATGACATTTTGCTACACCATGAGTGCTCCTTCCAATAACAATAGAAACCCAAATAAGACCTAATTAATATGCATAGCAGAGCCAATGAACTTAATTGTCAAGTTGCTTTTATCAACCTGTCAAAGGATTGACAATTAAAACAGCCTCCGTTAAAACTTTAATGAGAAGCAAGTAGGAGAGAGGGATGATGAGGGAACAAAAAGACGCAAGCTTCATCCGTCATGAAAGACGCTACAAGACAACTACCCATTATTATTTCCTATCAGGATAAAACTATGCAAATCATATTATGCATTTTTAAATAATGAGTCAATGAGTTATATTTAATTTATTATCTATACTCTTAGAATTAATATTTAACGCTGTTTTTAAGTTGATGAATTCATTAGATAATTTAGTGTTGAGCTGTAACAGCAAGTTCTTTTTTTTTTTCTTTCTTTTTTTTTTTTAATCCACTCAGAATGTCCTTCACTTTCTGTCCTGAAATCCAGCTCAAGCATGTGTCAGTTTTCAAGTTCAACAAGTAAACTTCCTAAAGTCTTCACTCAAGGAGGCCGGAGAGCCTTGTGATTTTTTGGGTGAGAGCTGAGGTCCATTCGTGGACCTGAACTGGGGGAATAACAGCATTTTGACTTGAGTTTTTTATCTCAACATTGACACCAGCATGTCTATGTTCCAGAGGGGAGTTAAAACTGCTGACTCACTCCCAGCGCGCTGGTTGTTGTTCTCCCTTACAGATGTGACCGTTAATAGGCCTGCATCCATAATCATTAGTGTGTCTCAGTGCACAGGTACCCGATGGGCCCCGTGCGTCTGCCATTTGGTCTCGGTTCACTGTGCTTGCCTGCAGATGTGAGCGAGACACACACCTGCTCAGGGGCTCTCAAACAGACCGGCGCCATCCGTCACAGCTCACGCTACACTCGCTCTGTCGGAACAAGGCCTTGGTTCCGGTCCAACGGCCCTCAGACTGTAGGTCAGTGGCCGTCTCTCGTGATGAACCCACCCTACCATGAATCATATCCTCTCGTCCCTTTATACGTACTCCACTCCATCCATCCCCAACCCTCATTGCCCCTGTTCATGCTTCGCACTTCCCTCAAACAAGCACTCAAGCGCACTGAGGTAGCTCAGGTGAGCCAGGTAAAGACAGCACCTTAAAGAGAGACATAAACTAATGATCATGTTTTCCCACATCATACATTCCCTCTGCCCATAAGCCACAGTGCACTCAATAAAAAAAAAAAGAAAAAAAAAGAAGAAAAAAAAAACTTTCGTGTGGGTCTTTCACGGGCATCAGGCCACGCTTCACACTACATTTGTTGATGTGTGCATGCATGTGCACGTCTCATGCCAGCCCGCCTCCCATCAAGTCCTAATGAGGCCAGCTGGCTCTGTGCTCGGACCAAACCAAACTGGAGAGACGGCACAGTCCTGGCTCTCTCCGCCTTGTACACCCCACCTCCCCGAAGCCTCCCGCCCACCCTCCCTCTTCTCCAGATATCTTGGAGAACCATGGACGGCTGAGCACACACGGCAGATTTGGAAATGGCCAGTGTGTTTGTTAAAATCTATGTCTCTCCAGATCCCTTGGCCAGGGCCTGAATTAGAAAGTCCACGGCTGCAGCCCCAGACCTGCCTCCCTGGTTGCTTACCAATACAGTGTTTTCTGCATCTACAGCAGCAGCGGTGATGTTGAGGTCTGCTGTAGAACAGCGGAAAGGAGGAGATATACCCCGAGGCGCAGTCAAGGGAATATGGTTCCTGACTATGGAAACAGAAACACAGCCAATGTTACATATACCTACAGTAACTACAATAAAAACTCAGACAGATAAAACAGATCCCAGACAACATGTCATAATATGCTTTTTTCTAAAAATCCAAAAAGTCCAACAGCACACACATCAGTGGCCATATTTCAACTTTAGTGTCTATTATCTCTGAGCTGCTGTCTTTTTAAAAACTGTATTATCAGGGAGATCATTTCTTATTAGGCAACAGCAGTTAATTTCACTGCAGACTAATTAGAGCCATTTCACATTATTAACAAGCATTATTGTTGATAAGGGCCAAAGAGGTCTGCAGAGAGACTTATATTGTCCAGGCTGTTACTTGGCATACAGTTATGTCCGTGTGGGTGAGTAATTCCAGCTCCATTGCAATGTCTCCTTGACAACTAACAATAATATACCTCCTCTTAGCAACACAAGGAGCCATGCACAACATTTGTACATGCAGAGAACACCAACATGTGTGTGCATTAGCAAACACATACACACGTGGCTGTGCTCCCGCATACATAATGGGCCCCTTGCATGCATAAGTATGTGTACATCAACATCAATTTGCGTACAAATGCACATAAACAATACACACACACAATTCCTGTCCCCTTCATCCAATCAGCAACCGGATCATGTTCACTGTAGTCTGGAGACAGCAGACTGCATGTAAGTTTTTTGCCCAGGAAGAGAGACTGGACCAGGGGGAACACCTTAACAGGTAGCCCTGGGGTGCTTACCAGAGTTCGGGCAGCCAGGGGGAGAGAGTGGCTCTGGGAAGCCGTACCACCACTATCCTCTCTGTCCACTGATTATGAAGCAGGTCCCAGACGGGTGCCTTTAGGAACCCCCCAGGCTACTCACAGCCTCCCTCTCCTCTGTTACAGGATCTGTCGCTGGGGGATTCGACTGAAGTGTGAAGAGGGGTGTATGTGGGAGACGTGCCACGGATTCTAAATAGGTACGTGCTGATTTTATTGGTTGTCTCTTTATTAAGTTTTTATTCTGGTTACGAGATTTGATGAATAATAATAAAAAAAATAAAAAAAAATCACAATGTTCATTGTCTGCATTGAATTGATTTCAGATCATTTCGATTTGACTTGTGTATTCCCCAGATAACTCTGCGAGTCTCAGTTGTTGAAATAGTCAAACACCAAACCAGAACTGTCCTGCTTTGTATGTGCTACAAGAGCTGAGTGGAAAAGGTCTCAACACTTGGGCTCAACTATAACCCTGTCTTGAGTTATGATGACGTCCCAAGTTTGTAAAAGCCCTCTGGCTTCAACTATCTCTGACATGGTGTGGGTGTGCATGTGTGTGTTTGTGTGTGTGTAAAACTCCTTGCAAAGTCCAAAAAAAGAAGGAAAAAAAATCATAACTAATGAGCCCATTTAGCGCCCAGCACCTGACTTTGGCCCGTGATCTCCGGGAGACATTAGAGGCAATTTGCCATCGACTTCAGGGCTCATGTCCCAAACGTTATCAATGAGCTTGTCAGGTAGAGACCTAACCTCCCTTTGTTTCCTCCTCCACCCCCCTCTCTGCTCTGGTCCCCCAGCCTGCTCCCCGGGCCCCCGAAGAGGAACCAGCGGCATGATGTCACACACCTGTTTGGCTGGAGGCTGCGGCCCGGCGATGCTCGCAGCCGTGGGTGTCGCGTTGGCACCCCTCGCTCCCCCCTTGTCGCTGCCTGCTACGCCCCGTGGATGTGTCAAAATGGCAGATGATGGTTGGGGTGTGTGCAGCTGCTTGGGAAGAGGAGTGCCAAGGGCGCTCATTTCCTGCGGTGAGTTTTAATTTGCTCTCGCGTCTTCTGAAGAACCCTACCCCCCCAACACACACACACACACACACACTCACACACACACACACTCATCTACTCCTATAAACACAGATCTTACTTCACCATACACACACTTGCAATAAACACACACACTGTATACAAATCTGCCACTACCTAAGGGGGCAAAAACTCCACATGCCCGAATAGAGGTGAGTGCAGGCGGGGGCAGGATGGTGCCAGACTTTAGTTTTGGAGCCACACTTTTCTTGAAACTTGAATAAAACTCCAACCAAACAAAAATGTGTTCTCAAATGATCTAACTGGTGCATGTACAAATCACTTCTCAGAAGTGTTCAGCTGGGTAAAAAGAGACAAGTCACAAAACCTGCTGATAGAATATGCGGCTAGCATTGCTACGGTATGCGAGGGGTCTATGTCTCTTGACATCTGCTACGCAGTTGTCACTGGTAACTTAAATCCCCATTGATCAGACAGCTAGAGTGAATTTGTGTTGCTGTTTTTTTTCTAACTCCCACTTTGCGAACAAACCCATTTTCACACGGGGCACACACATATACCTGACAGTTACACCCAAACAAGCCTTGCTGTTTACTCGAGAACAAACACATAGACGCCAACCAGCAAATCTATTCTCAATACACACATCACCCCAGACGTAAAGAGATTCAATTTTCGCCTACCGGGAGTGTTTCCATTTTTTTACGCAACAATTTTTTTCTTTCTCTCCTGTGTCAAGACAGCTGCCTTTGATGTTAGCATCTAATATACAGGGCTAAAAAACTATAGTTTGCTGTGAGCTGACAGATAAAACAGTGCAAGACGCCATTACCCTGCAAAGCGGAATAATGAGGAGACCTGAACACACAGAAGACAGGAGCCCAGTTGAATTACCGTGGTCTCTCATCCAAGGTGGGAGCTTTTTGACAGCTTTCCAGGCAGCACAACACATTACCATACTGACGCTGCTCTGTAGTGCCAAAGAAAAGCTTTGATGAAAACATAACTGGGAAACTGGGAAATCTTTATATGTGTGTGAGTGCGTTTGTGTGTGTGAGTGCGTTTTTGTGTGTGTGTGTGTGTGTGAGTGTGCATGCATGTGTGTGCCTCTGTATGTGCACATGCATGTTGCGTGTGGGCACGTTCATGCATGTGTGTGTGTGTGTCTTCATTGAGTGTGTTTGTGCATGTCTGTGAGTGTGTGCGTGTGTGTAACAACAAAGACAGGACAACAATGGGAAACCAAGCAGTGTCAAGCTGCAACTTTATGTTCTCTAATTACTAAGTGGATACTGTATTCTTGAGTGTGCTCCTATTGGCTGAGATACAAGGGCTTATTTTTTGATTTATATTCATGTTGATGATTCAGTTGAATTATCAAAGTATCAAACCCAACTGACAATATGTCTAAAAGAAATTCTTCAAGTGGAGAGTAATGCTGCCAAATTTATTCTGCCATTTCATTAATGTGGTTAGCTAGTTAGTTATCCATATTCTAACGGAGTAGGCTTGATGTTAGATCTTTGGCAAGGACACCCTGTACTGAGTTTTGGCACGGTACTGTGCCGCAGTATGCTGCTGACTCTGGGTCTTAACGACAGGCTAAACGAAGCGGGCGTTACGGCCCCCTGGATAGGTCATTACTCGTCCGTGGCCAAGAGCTAAACTGGAGCAGGGCTTTTTAAAGAGGGGAGCAGGTGTGTTTCACCATAGGGGCTGGAGCCAGCCCAAGACCAAACAGCCTTAACGGTCTTTATCTCCTTCATAATGAGGCCACGCTCTCCACACACCCGAACTCTGCCCACATGGGCTAATGCTGGAGGTATGGAGACCCAACCCTCCCCCCGGTTAAATGGTGACACTTTCAAAATGACCCATGCCCCAAGCAATAGAGGGACAGTGGCATGTCATGAATGTCTATAGACACAAATTGGCAGGGTGCTATGCCATTTAATGTGTGTTTCTTAAGAATTTCACTCAGTTAATTATCAAAAATTGGCTTCTGAAATAGAATAAAATACCTTTGAGTATACAAGTGATGTGTTAACCTTTTCTTGTTTAATGCTAAAATGTTTAAATAACTCACTGGTGTACTGGATAAGGGTTCCTCGGCGCGTGCGTGTGTGTGTGTGTGTGTGTGTAGGTGGTTTGGTGTGTGTTTATATGTGTGAGTGGCTGCGTACGTGAGTGTGTCTGAGTGGTATTGTCCCTCTCCTCTTTCACCTGTCTGAGTAGGTTCTCTAGTACGGTCCCTGTGCTCCCCACAGTCTTCTCAGTCCTGTCAACCGAGTTGAACTTGATCAACATCAAACGGCATAGCATTCAAAAGTATTAGTGTTCTCTGTTGATGGGCTCTCTTGCTATCACAAATCAGTCCCCAAGCTACTTCATTATTTATCTCTAATTCATCAGTGTTGTCTCCTCGCACACGGGCAGTAATGCACACACATATACTGAAAGTGAACAGACACACACACACACACACACACACACACACACTGCACATCAGCACATTAATCTCTGCATACCTTCAACAGAGCTTTTGTTTTTGTGATACTCCATGTCATCACAGTTTAGCTAAAATATAAAAAAAAGCTGTGTTTTTTTTTTTTTATTTTAATCTTACCTTTTTCCCAGGTCAATGCAACAGAAAAATAATCCTGAGGAGGGATTAGGCTCATAGTTGTACTTTCAAAATGCTGATTATTGCGTGGACCCGACAGGCCTTGTGTTTTTCTCCGAGCATTCTGGGGATGTGAGTCCGAAAGTAGCCCCATGGTGCCGTGACCCCTGACCTAGCGTGGGCGATCCCACCAGATGTGGAGTGTGTGCTGGGACAGTGGCGAGGGGCAGCTCGGTCTCACGCGGGGAGGCCCTGTCTCCCCAAACTGCCACAGAGAGCATGGCCAGAGGGGTTCTGTCAGCACCGTTATCAATCATACTCCCTCCCTGTCTCTCTCTCTCTCTCTCTTTCTCTCCCACTTTTCCTTTCTCTCACTCTCTCTTTCACACTGTTTCCTTTTTGCACTGTCTCTCACTTTGCCTCGTTCTCTCTCTCTCATTGCCTGTTCTGCTCTCTGCTTTTGTTTTTCTCTCACTTTTTCTTTCTGCTCCCTCAGATATCCTCTTTTCCACTTAGACTACCACGCTCTTTCGTTTTCAGTCACACACTGTACACGCCTTCAGCCCCCCCCCCCACATATACACACTTTAACCTTCCTAGTGTGACTCTTTTTTTTCTCTCTTTCACTCTCTAATCTGTTTCACCCCTGCCTTTCTTCAGTCTTAGCGCACACTTTTAGTCTAAAAATGTTTTTACTTGTCCTTTAGATTGACAAAGCAGATGCTCTGGAAGGACACGATACGTTGTTCCAACTCCAAAAGGAATACATAGATGGTGATTTATCATACCCAGGGAATCTGATTAAAGTGAAGAGGAAATGGAGAAGTGGACAAAAGAGCAAATAAAAAGGACAAAAATCAGCATCAGCAAAAAATATATAGAGGGCACCCAGAGGAAACATTCATAAAGATTAAATCTGAAAATAGCCTCTTTTTTTCTGTGTGTGAGCAGTGATACAGTGTAATGGGAGATGGAGGCAGGGGTCATGGTTTGAGGAATAGATGCCAGTTGTCCCTGCCATCCGGTGTGAGGTGTTCTCTGACACATGGCACTTTGAAGGCCCCAGTCCCTCCTATCGCTGCGATCCTTTACATCTGCAATCAGGGCAAATGGGTTACAGCCAGCACAACAGACAACAACTAAATAAACAACATACCTGGGGTGGATCCCCTCCAATTCCGGACTGCCAGTCTGGCTTTGGTGCATTTTTAAAACATCACTAGGTAATTGAACTCGAACGTTCACACTGACACATTTGCATGGGGTAAAGGGGGGTTGGTGTAAGCAATGGAGCAGCTGGTACGCACCAGTACGACTCCGGCTCAACCAGTCCTTCTGACTTCATATGTAGCACTTAATTGGTTCCCAAGGCAAGAATGAAATATTTAGCTCGCACGTCCTTTAAAATGCGATTGATTTTGATCTGACAGCTGTGCCTGTCCCGCGCGAGGGAGTGAGTGAGTGAGTGAGTGAGTGAGTGAGAGAGAGAGAGAGAGGAGAGGGTGAGAGCTGTCTGGGCTCGTTGCCTGAGAATAGCGCGACAACACCCACTCAACCGCACACAAACACCAGTATATGGCCACTGAATGTAAAGGATCACTCATGGATGCCATATGCTTTCAACTAAAGCCTCCTTTTAAACCCCCCTATTTAACCTCGAAGATACAACAAGCTCTGAGCTTTGGACGATCATGAGTGAAAGTTGTTTTTTATCTGTGCAAGTTCAAAGCACAAACACACAGTGTATGGTGTCTCTCATATACACACAACAGGAGTGTCATTTAATTTCCTATTTAAATGTCGAAATTATCAGGTATAATATGGAATGCAAATCTAAAATAGAAAAAATAAATAAAAGAAGAAATGTAAATTTTAAATAGCACTTAAAAACTTCAGTGGACTTGATCACACTCAGCAGGAACCTTGCCTATGTAGGTTCAGAGTCTACACAAAAGTAATGCTCCAGCCAAAGTGAGGCAGATATCCAATCAAATTGGATTAATGTCACTAATTATATGACAGAAATGAGCAGTGCAAGGCAATGGTGTGGTCACGCCATAACATGATAGAAATGCATTAAATGGAAACCTGCACGGGATCCATGGCGGGGAACCTCCCCTCTGTCAAATTGACTAAGCTGCAAATTACGTACAAACGGATATATCCTTTATATAACAGCAGTGATTTTCTCCACTTTATCCTACCTGTCAAGCTCAGAACATCACAGGCTAATTCTTTATTAAGTGAAAGGGCATCGGGGACCAGATGATCCAATTTAAGTACATTGGGCAGAATAGAAGACTAATTAAAACCCATATTTTTACATTATTAATTTTGGAACTTCACTTTTAATGAATGTGAAATGACAGGCCTTCCATTTATACACACATACTCTTTGGGCTGCTCAACAAGGGAATAAGAGTTACGGGTATACTGCAGGGGCTAAGAAGAATTTTTAAGCATCCATGACAGGCTTAATACCAAAGTTTATACAAAGGTGTGCATAGCTAACTTCTGCATCGTAAACACGACTGTTAATTGAGTGTATAGGTTTAGAGCCTTTGGTTTATTTGGGGCTGCTGTGAGGCTTGAGACAAAAAGTAATCAGGACGTCTGTTGCCGGGGGTGCAACCTTGTCATTTAGCCCTCATTCTTCCTCTCAGTACCTGGAGAAAGAGAGAGAGGGAGAGAGAGACAGGCACCTACATGCCGTTTAATAATGTGCCCCATTTCCAGTCACCTCTGCTCAAAAGTACTTCGCTTTTTTAGCAACGTCACCCTTAATTGTCCATCATGCCCTCTAATCAGACCATGACCCCGTTTTACTGCTAACTTTAATTATCTTAGTGACTAGGAATGAAAAAGCTGCTTCCAACTCAGGCTCTCTGCTTGGTCTCTATTAGAGTGCTGGTTAAATGTCAAAGGCATCCTGTCCTAAACACAAGGATTGAAATGAAATTATTTGTAATACATATATTACGTGTTGAAAAATAACTAAAATGAATGAGAAGCTACTGTCTGTAAAAAACAAACAAAAAAAAACTGTATGGAAAATGGGGAAGGTGGGTCTTGTGTTTACCCTTCATAAAAAACAATTCTCTCTGTTCACTTTTCATTCCCCACAGGCTAACGCATCCTCACATCCACAAATAGGCGCAAGTCAAAGGGCAGCGAGTTTGTAAAATTGAGTCAAATATACAAAACAGCAATATTTAATGGCTTTTCTTTTTTCACACCAAGTGACCCCTGCATGGAAACCGATCTTTTTTTTTTTTTTTCCTCCGGTTTCAGGAAACTCTTGGAAGGCAAAAGCAACATCCTGAGTTGGTGAGGAGACAGGAGAGGTGCTGACATGCCGACAGGCAGGGGATCCTGGGAAAAGCCACAGACAGGAAGAGCCTGACTGACTTTGACCCCCGAGGTCAAGGCTGGGGGCTCGGCAACTGAAAGATGTTTCCAAGCCACACTCAGACTATCATAGAGTTTTACAGGAAATAGCTTAGAAATACTGTATGCTGTGAAATGTGGGAGATCTTTTTATTGCTTGCTCTTTTGTTTTGCTCTCTGTGACATAAAATGCATTTTAGCCCTGAGCTATATTTGACTTATTTGTTTGAGGGTTACTATATGTAATTGAGTTGAGCTCAAGTCCATTTCTCATCTCTATAATGTGAAAAACAGTATTTTTTCAGTCTGTGGATGTGCCGTGACTAATAGAATTATAGATGATGGGGAATGTGGAGATTTGTGTGACAGAGTTTACACTAGGACAAAAGCACTGTGTTACTCTAGTGCTCCAATTTCTGACATGTGTTTTGAATAGAGTGAAGTTTCCTACTTTTTTAGGCTTTGTGTGGTTGGTCTCCGAAGGCCCTTTACTGTTAAACCAAATTGGGTGAGAGAAGATTGTCCTCTCCCCAGTCTCGCAGAAGGACCCATAAATCAAGGCATCCATCGTTTGTCACACCTCTGTCTCCCAGCTCGTGGCTCAGGCCCACCGCGTTCCAACTCTGAGTTTTTACGGCACAAATGTATCCATCAACCATGCCGAGTGGCCGCCAGCCGCCAAGCCGCCTCAGCGATCGATGGGTGCGATGTACCCTCCCTCTCGGCCTGTGTGCAGCTCTCTCTGCGTGGGAAGGGGTAAGAGGAACCTCATTTTAGCTGGTTTTAGCCTCGGGCCACTACTGTGATTTTACCCCATGCTCCTGGCCTGACGTCATTAAAGATGCATGATGATGGATACCATGAAGTCAACCTCTCCGAGGGGGTTTTGAGGTAGAAAAAAAAAAAAAAAACCTTGCTTGTTTTTCAGATCACACTAAGAATAAATCAAGACTGTTTAAATGTAGAGGTTGCAACTGGATGCATGTGACTAATCTTTCAATGCACATCAGAGGAGTGGGTAGTCAGGTATTTAATGGTGAGGAGGCATGTTTTGACCAGTTGGTGGTGCTCCTGTCACAGTGAATTCACAAGCTTGGCTCTCTCTGTGATTCAGATAAATACACTCTTGGCTGTTTCCAAACTGGGCTGGAGAAACCGAAGACAATGATGCAAATTTAGATTTCATATCAAGACATGCTTGAGAAATTGTTTCTTTTTCTCCTGTTTTGCAATAGAAATGTGTATTTGCTGTTACTAATTTTAGATTCTTTCACTCCCACTTTTCATAATCTGATCCCCATCTTCTCCTCCCACTACATGTACATGTTTATAAAATGATGGAGGATATTCATGAGGCCCTGCAACGCCACATTCTGAAAAATTAAGAGGGAATTAATCCATATTCATATGCATGTTCAGTTATTTTAATCTTGGAATTTCAGTTAAAAAGTTATTCATATTTCTCCATATGTATCATAGGTATCGGGATGTGTTGCCTTGAATTTGCTACATGAGGTGTGCTGGTGTGTGTGTGTGTCTCGGCTCTGTGCAACAAATGTGGTTAAAGTGTATGTGTATGAATGTGTGTGCATTCATGGTCACTAAGTGTGTGTGTGTGTGTGTGTGTGTGTGTGTGTGTGTGTGGTGCCTTGTGAAGAATCAGTGCGTCTCCAAAGGGAATGACAGGGGAGACATTTGACAGCTGTGCTCCTCAAGTTCAAAGGTCATGTCAAGTCCTGGATGAGCCCAAGGTAAAATGCTTCACAGGGCCCGTACCGGTCAATGGGTATCGTTTGCCTCAATAGCAAACAGGGTTGCCGGTAATGGGACCTCAGTCATATGTCAGCGCCTGGAAGAAAAGTCAAATACCATGAGGCCACGTTTATAGCCTCCCAAAACAAAAGGGAAAGTGAAAAGATTGAACTTTTAAACTCCCCAATTTATAGCTTAAAGGTGTCATATGCATGGTAAACTCTCTAGGTAGCATTCATTATCAGTCAACACCTCTCTCGTTCACTCACCCTCTTCTCTCAATCTCTTCTCCCACTTTCTCCTTCACTTTCTCCGTCCCACCCTCCCCTCGCAGTGTTTCAGCTCTAACTGCAGTTTCTAGCATCTGCTTTAACCGGCGCGGTCCGTGCCGTCCCTGCTGGGGAGTAGAATCCAGCCCCTCACTGGAAGACCCTGAAATAAGGCCTTTATCAGCCAACCCCACACAGTATCAGGGGGCCCCCCGCTCCTCCAGCAGCCTCTGATGTGAAGGAGAGATGGACAGAGCTCTGTGGTCCTCTGGTCGAGCACCAGAACAGGATTCAGCCCATTGTACCATTCAAATTAAGCAGGCATCAAAAGGGAAGAGGAAGCTGTTGTTGATGTATTGTCTCGTGTTATTTTAACCGGCTTAACTCAAGCCTCTTCATGGTGGAGTGTTGTGGCGCTGGATGCCGATGATGATAAGTGGTGGATTCTCTGTTAAGACTGCTAAGCTGCTGTGCTGGCTGAACGGGGGGCTCTGGCTCCATTGGCTGTCGTGGCTGATTTTGGCTGTGGTTGAACCATTTCAATAGGTTACCATGGATTTATCCACTCAAAACCGCTGACTTGGCTGTCCATGTACGGCCTCTTCATGTCACCAGTGGGACCCCTGTTTATTTCATCATGCTGACTTTTTTTTTTTGAGGAGATTTGATGAAAAATTAAAGTTCAATGCAAACAACAACACAAAGAGAAACTTTTTAGTTAGTTGCACAGTTTTAAAACTGCAGACTCTAAACCCCTTTTTTTGGCATTAAATTAAAAACTCCATATCATTTACAGTGTAGTAAAACCCAACAACCAGTAATCTTGGCCTTCAAATTAAAAAAAACAACATAGGCCTCTTTTTAATAATGATGCCAATAACATGTAAATAGGTGCCATAAACATACATGCAATAGGAAATATGTTTTCCATAGACTTAAATTGCAGCGTTTTATTCACTGGCCTGGTAAATAATCACCCTGTAAAGACAGTTCAGTCAGCTCTGAGTACTTGTGAATAGCTCTCTCCATTCTCCGCTGAAAGCTGTCTATTTAATTTCTCTCTTCTGTCCTCAGAGCAGTAGCTATTAAGTGCCTTCATATGTCAAGCCAGTGACACCTCCTCCATTCTCTTCAGCTTGTTTAAGCGTGCCCCTGTATTGTTGCCCGCCGTGCTTGACGTGTTAATAGCTTAATAACGTAATCTGGCAAATAATGACACCTCATCACAAAGACCGAGGCCAAATGTTTACAAGGGAAGCTGTAATGTATGATGACAGTAATCTGAATAAAAATGAATTTACTGGCATCGTCTCATTTGCAGTAAATTTTCACTTCTTCCATGCACAACTGATGCTCCGCGGACACCTTCCTTTGCTCTCTAGCTGTCTCATTACCCTGCCTTTCAAGTGGTGGGAGAAAGGGAGAGACGGAGAGAAAAGAGATGGAGAAGGGGTGAGAGTGTGTGAGAGAGAGAGAGAGAGAGAGAGAAAGAGGGGGAGGTGGGAGAAAAGGGGTAAAGGAAGAAAGACAGAGAGGGCAAGGAGGAGATAGGCACTGATAGAGCTTGTTATTTTCAAAGCCGTTTTCTTCTCTATTGTTTGCTGTGGAACAAGAATGAGGAAAAAAGAAGAAGTTCACACCGATTTCAAAAAGTCTCACTTCCTTTTTGACAGATGTGGTGTCAGCTTTGCTGTTTAATTAAAAGGAAATGGAGGTGATGATTGCAACACAGACGTGATCTGATATGATAATGTATTTACAATCATCAAGATGATCGTCATTAAGGATGTGTCAAGGACGAATTCATTGTGGGATTTGGGGTCCTGAGCTGTCAAGTGTATTTTTCTGAGGCAGTTGTGAGATTGTCAGGAGGATGCTGTGACTATGACAGTCACAATTAATAATTTGCTAAAAGAATGTGATTGAGTTTTATACACTGTTTTGTCATGGCGATTTCATAAGCCCAGAACATTTATACCAGCAGTGTGAGTGAGAGAGAACAAAAAAGAAAAAAGAATAAGAAGGCCCAGGCAAGGCTGAAGCTAGAGACAAAAATACCCTTGATACATATGCTATATGGGATTCTATTATTAAATGACTTTGAATTATTTTATGCACGCCAGCTTGAATTTTTCATAAGAGGTGCATATGGAAGGTTCATCAAAACAAATTGTTCGATTTTGACAATTACTACAACAATCACACTCTTCTTTCGCTGCACCTGTTTGAAAATGAATAATTTGAAGTCATTTTAATTGCTTATGTGACAGCTAATCATCAAGGCATTAATTTATTTATCGAGCTTCATTTGAACTTCCTCCTTAGTGATAACATATCCAGCTTTACTCTCTAGAGTAACAAGATACTGATTAAACTGTAGCAACCTCCTTCAGTATTATGCAGATGCCAAGGAGTGAGCCCTAGAGTGGCTGCAATAATAAGATGCATGATCCGCGCTAAGTCGAGATGAACCATGTATTGGTCATATTACTGAAATGCAGGAAAAAAAAAAAAAAACTTGTTGATCTAATCATAATATTTGAAACTGAAATTGCTACTCGCAGGAGGCTGCTGCCTACTTTAATTGAGAGCATCTTCAGTATAAAGATTTCAAATATGCTTTTAATCTTGTTGCTGTTTTCATTAGGTGAACCCAAAAAATACAAAATTTTGCGAATGCGGTATACCCCTAAATCAAAAGACAAATTTGACAGTGTTGAGTTATGTGACGAAACACAGAAAGTGAGGAACATCTGCCCCAAACTCTCAGAGAAGCGGAGCATTAGCCTGAATGTTTCTAGCTGCTGGTGGCTCATCTGCAGTTGGTGGTGTGCCGGGATTGGTGCGATGGCTATGGGGAAATCAGCCACTGTTCTCTCTCTCTGGGTCCCAAGCATGGCCATTAACTGACTGCCAGCAGCTCTGGGAAGAGGAACAACAGATGCCAGCAACTGAAAAGCCTCCAGCTCTTCAGCTAAACCAATCCCAACTGAGTCGGGACGGGCCTCTGTAGATTTTTGGACATACAGCGAACAAATGTGGACATGAAAGGGGGAAGAGGAGGGCTGTTCTGGAGGTAAAGATTTGTTAACCCTCTTGAACTTGACAAGAGACGGGACCGAGGCACAGATTAGCCCTCTCAAAGCTGGCTTTTGCAAAAGGTTGCTGTGTGAATATGTGAATGCTGGTGGGTGTGTGTGTGTGTGTGTGTGTGTGTGTGTGTGTATGTGCGCACGCGCGCATATGTTTGTGTGTTTGTATGTGCTTGTGCATCTGTGTTTAAACAAGTTTGTCTGTTTGCACATTCTATATGCAGACATGTACAGTCGTCATGACACCAGCACATTAAATGGTAGGTAATTACAGCGATGAAACCATTTAATTATGTCGTAATTACATTTTACTTCTCTGCCATTACCATATCGGTTCTACAGCAAAAGACTTCCTTTCTTCTGATGTCAGTAGATATCAATGTAACCATTTGGCAGTGTGTTGCACAGCTACACCGGAGCTTAACTTTCATTTCCTCCCTAAAAGCAGGAAAAGACATCGACCCTGAAAAGTCCCCACATGTTTAAATGATTCAGATACTTGTCTCCTGACTGGATATACGTAATGAGGCTAAACTATTAAGGTGCTAATGTTGCCTCCGGGTGCAGAGGTCATGTGTATGAGCATTACATTATACTTAAGCAAAGACACGTGAGAGAAGTCAAATGATTTTGACCACATCAAGCTGCAGAGCAACAAGGAAACGGGGAAATGACGGGACGGTGAAGTAGGAAGTGGAGGTGGAAAGCGGGGTGGGGGAGCAAGAAAGCACAAAGCCTGGGTAAACACAGCTAGGTCTGCATCTGGAACCAACTAAAAAGATGCTTAATAATGCAGAGCCGTACAGGCGGGCCCTGTGCAGCTGTTGTGTGCGCAGGACCATGAAAGACTCTCCATCTGACAGCTGGCTCCATCTAGCTGGCTCCATCACCCTCTCCCTCTCTCCCTCTCTCTCTCTCTCTCTCTCTCTCTTGCTTCCCTCTCTCCTCTGTTGTCCAGAGTGGCAAGGAGACAGCAGATTAGGGATTAGCCAATCCCTGCCATCCTCATCTGTCCCATCTGCCTGCCAGCCAGTCCAGGATCCTGATTCCAGGAAGAGATGGGACATTACTGGGAAAAAGGGGGACGTGAGACAACAGAGCAGACAAAACCAGGGATGACTGGGGGTTGGGGGAGCTGGGAGAACTGGGACAAGGCGAATTCACAAAGCATGAACCCGGAGTGGGAGTTGGGCTGAGGGGAAGAATGGGTGGGTGTTGGAAACATGAAGGCGAAGACAGGACAGCAGAACTTGAATGGGATAGACAGAGACACACCACTGTACAGTTTGGGGAATAAAAGATTAGAGACCTCACCCTTTCCATGAACTTCAGGCTACTTTAACAATTTAAGTCAATGCCATGATACATACCACGATTCTGTAATCTCATGAAACATTCAAAGAACCTGCCACTCTGAATATTCAAGCACTTTTCAATGTACCACTGCGTCTTAATCCATGACTTGCTCGCTACAGGCAGCACGTGAACGTACATAATTTTCTGTGCAGAAATTTCACCTGAACAAAGCTGGCAACCCTTTATAGTTGCTAAAAATACACCCTTGTATTTTGTCTTGGTATCAAAGAGACCACTTGTCTTTTTAATAATCTGCCAGCTCATATTTGGCAGAGACCAGAAAGCACACTCAGAGAAATAATTGCTGTTATCTGTTAGAGTCAATAAAACCACTACAATTGCACTGTTTGAGATAAGAGTGTGCTCCTCGCCATGTGTTCCCCTAAACGAAGTCCCACTAAATGATTTAGATATACACTCACTAAGTATCTGCTTATACATTATGAGTGTAATAAGCTCCAGGCAATTGGAGGCTATTGGAAGCATCAGTCATTGAACTAAATAACGAGGAAACAAATTCTGCACACATGCAAAATAATTCAGATATCAACACTCGGGTAGCTTTTCATTTTCTGAAAATCTTCCCCATATCTATCTTTTGCAACGAGCTCTTGCAGTCCAAATGTATTCACTGTATATTTTCAAGTGTTAAGTGAACAATATCAGGTAGCAGCAACATTAGAGGTTTTGTTTCATATCATAAAAACGATTCAAACTTGAGGGACCAAGTTCTGCTCAGCAACAGGGGAATTTTAAGAGAGAGAGGGGGAAAAAAAAAAAAAGGGGAGCTCCTTTTCCTCTGGAAAGGCACCCGGTAGCTTAACAGGCCCTCAGCTCCAGTACCTGGTTCCCTCTGTGCACACCTTTAAATCACACCCAGGATAGTTGCCTTGTCAAAGCTCTCTCAGTGAGCCAGGCATCTGAGAAACATTAAAACACTTCCTCATGCAAGCCCGAGCCTCCCACAGGGCAGCGAGCGGGAGCAGAGCCTTTCTCTCAGGCCCAGTATCCGGGGAGGATACTGCTCAGTACCGCTTGGAAAGTCCCAGCTCGGACAGCGGTGGTTAATATTTTAATAGCCTACGGCTGAGGCAGTTATCATCCAAGTGTATTCTTGTTGGTGGATTTAAAAAACCCACTCTCTCGCTCCCACTCTCTCTCTCTCTCTCTTTCTCACAGTTAAGAACCCGATTTGAGTTTTTAATTATTCTTTTTTGAATTCCCCAACCATCTCTCCTCTGTTCTTTTTCATTTGTGCTGTGCAGTTTTTCCAAGACTCGTACCCAGGGAATCCCTGACAGTGTCCTACTTAACTTTTCACTTTCTTTCCTGTGATTTGTTCTTTTTTTTCCGGTTTGAGGGACTATCACTGATCAATCCACGGCTTCTCTCCAAACACCTGCGTTTATATTGATCAGTCATCCACTTTCCCTCCTTTTGAACTGAAGGGAACACTTGTCAGCACAGGTAAAAGCGATCAAATCCCTTTATGAAGCCACAGCTCTGTACTGTGAAATCCTCTACTCAGGAACAATGTTTGCCCGCAAGTGCTACGCTTTGGAGTTAAATGGGCACCAAAACAATTTCCACCATTGAACTGGTCTCCTAACGCAACTTTGCAACAACTTTTGTTGCTTCCACTAATCAGCATTTACGGCTCCTACAGTGTACCATAGTGCACTTCTTTAATTTCAAACAACTGAGACACAGAGGAGGGGAATCAAGAAAATGAGAGTACATATGGAGTGGTATAAAAGACACAGCAGAGACATGTGCACGTTTAGGTTGTTAGTGCTTACATTGGCATGTGCACATGTGTGTTTTTGCATATATTTGCATGTGAACATTTGTGTCCATGCAAATGCAGTTCTACAGGTCTTTTTCTATGTGTGTGTGTGTGTGTTTCTCTGTGTTTCTCTGTGTGTGTGTGTGTGTGTTTGTGTGTGTGTGTGTGTGTGCGCGTGTGTGCAAGTGCATGTGTGGCTTCTCTGAGCCAGCCGTCAGCAGCGCCTGCAGGGAAGGGGCCGGGGTTACGGCATCAGCTGCAAGCAGGAATGAGAATGGCTGAGAGTCAGACAGACACTGCCGTGGGTTATTATGTTTGAGTCAGACCAAACACTCCTGGGAGCACCGAAAATATTGCTGTTACAGTTGTAACATTATCACAACAGAATAAATAAGAGTGGACCCGGGACACCCAAGGAAAGATTTAAAAAGAATATATGCATGGGCCGAAGCAGAACTGGAATAATTAATTAAATAAATCTCATCACAGCACTCCTCTGCACACTTAATTGAAGTGCGCTAAACGCGGCGAGTGCTTTCAAAATTGAGAGGATGGGTCAATCCGAACCTCTGCACCTCCATAATGAAAGAGAAAAAGGAAGATAATAGCACACATAACCTCAAGCAATTAAAGGGCTCTAGAATGTGGTGAACAAGCTTTGCCCTCTTGGACACTGTTGACCCACGGTGCCCAACAAGGCCCCCTGGGAAATAAGCACTTATTAAAAATGGAGGAACAGCCACAATCCCACTGAGGCTGTAATATGCTATAGAGTAATTTAATTCTACTTACATGTATCACTTCAGCTTCCGTGCCGAGTATGAAGCAATTCAGCATTTCATTTGACAAAATATGACCTGTCAAGAGACTGAATAATAACACCACTAGATCAGATGTGTGGACACGCGATACAGTATTGCACATGGTTCCAGAAAAAAGGTCCTGCCATTCATGAAGATAGTATCTCAACATAATTGTCGTTTCCTCTGCTATCTGGAATCACACTGCATCTTACAATAAAAAGCAATACATAAAAAAAAGCTTCATCTACTTAAGGGATTATTTTGAAAGTCTCTCTTTACCCTCTAACAGACTGATGAAACATTCTTCCATGCTTGATTTGATCATCCTTCATAAAGAAGAAAAAAAAAAGTATACAGCAGAATCACAAGTCCTGGCATGGGTTTGGGAATATTGGTTGTACCCTTCTCAAGAGTCAAGAAAATCCCTTGGTATGGTTGCTCTTTCTTTGTGCTGTGTAGCTTCATCGCAAATAAACATACTGTCTGTTATTGTTTTCCCATAAGAACCTCAGAGTTAAAAAAGTATATTTTTTTCTTTTGCTCTTCAAAATGAAATACAGGTCAGTGTCCTACATAAGTTTGCTGCAGGTTCGAAAACATTTCTACAGCGTATTTAAAGTGTGAGTTTGTGTTTTTCTGCTAAATTTCAGAATTTATATTGTGTTTTCTTTAGATATAAAAACCTGCTTAAAAAAAATCTCCCTGCTCAATGTAAATAATGATCATTCTTATAGATATACGTTTAAGCATGAGGGTGGGAAAAAGAAAAAAAAAAAAAAAATCTCAAATGCAACCATGAATAAAACAACTGCTGTAAGGGAACAATTTGGGACGTCTGATTTTCTCTGTGGGTGTTGAGATGAATAAAAAAGGCCCTTCTTGAGCATGCATGTGTGGTTGTCTTTGGGAGAGCGGCCATGCCCTGTGGACAGATAAAGGAGTGATAGGACACCGGGGGATAGGGCAAGGACACGTGGCGGCCCGCCCCTGGTCATTGGTGACAAGAGCAGGGGGACGTTAAACACACACACTGGGCTGACTCCACACTTTGATTTAGCGCTTTTGCCTAATGTTACAAAGGGGGGTTACAGAGGCCCACTGGAGATGGGATCAGCAGATCTCACCGACTGTCGTCCTAAAGAAGCCTGCGGAGGGCTCAAACCTTGACTCACATCTGATGCACGAGGCAAGCTAGCATACGTGTATGAGAGAGTGAGTGAGAGAGAGAGAGCGAGAGAGGGAAAGAGGGGTGGTCCATAGACCATAGAGAACAATACACAAAGGGCATTTAATGATTCCATATTGATGCTCTGTAAATGGCTTAATTTGTCTGAAGACACACAGCAAAGGCAGTGCTGTGGTGAAAACTGTATTGACTCAAAACACATGATTTAATACATATTAATATTAGATGAAAAACTCATTAATGAATGCATCAGACAAACCATAATACTGTGTCATAAATAGATTGAGGGCTTTTAAGAATTTATGGAATATTGGGCTATTTTCCTGAACAGTACTGTGATACAGTCCCAACTTCCAATCATTAAACTCTCATTCTGTAGATGCAGGTAAATAATCTCTCCGTTTTTTTTTTTTTTTTTCAGCTAGTTACTCTCACTGTGGGCTGGGAGCTGATCTCTGCTCCAGACACTTTCAAGTCTACTTAATGTAGCCTACACGGGCTTCACAGGCTGTTTCATGCTCTTATGGAAAACAGGCCTTTGAAATCCCTCAGCAGCCCAATCTTAATCTCATTTGTGAATATGAGCCGAGCCACGACAGGACCAGGAACATCCTCGTCTTCCTAAAGCACCGTTTCATTTGTCAGGAGATTTGGGGCGGTTGACACTAGAGGAGTGATTTAATTGATTTTAATCACACACCTGAGATAGGGAGAGCGAGGGGGCTGCCCTTAACGATTATTCAGAGGGCCCATCCCATGCTGTATCTCTCCGGCTCTCAGCCCTCTGTTTGTTTTGATACATCAGCATTTTGATGGATAGGACTTAGATTATGAACTTACAAAGCAGTCTGGAATTTTAAACGTGACCTTGGACTTAATATGCCAATAAGAATAATAAAAGCATTGTTTGTCAGAGAAAAGTGCATCCAAATCCCGCGCTCTTTGGTGAAAAAGCTTTTCCCAAGAAGCAGCATGCAATATGGATTTTCTATTTCCAAATGTTGCTGTCAGCTTCCTGACAATGTTGACTTATTATCTGCAGTTGACTGTCTACTCAATGTTTAACGGACACACACTGTGAAAACGTTCCACAGGCAATGCTCAACTTTGTACCGCTTAAAGATGAATTTTTCCCCTTTGCCTCCTCAGGAAGTTGGAGCCCTCTCCCTTCCCTCGGCGTACCACAGTAATTTGTTATGAAAATCTAGACCAAAAGCAGAGGGGAAAAGCAGGACCACGTTGTTGCAAGCCATTAGTTGGGAAAACTGTTTGGTGAACATTATAATGCAAACCAACCCAGGAAAGAAAAAAAAAAAAGAGTGGAAGACAGCCTGGGGAGAGAGATTTAAATATGTAATAAACTAATATTTCATTTATTTTCCTCACATGGGAACCTGACCATTTAGCTGCAGCATACTCAGATCAGAACCCCTCTCCTTTAATGAGTGAAGCCAGCAATTATACACAGCTTGGAAAACATTTGAAAATAGATCTGAAGTAGCCATGCAAAATATTTCAGTATGCAAGTCACTGTTAGTATTTTATTTTGTTTATTTTAATTATTCTGCGCATGTCAATTATTGTGATTTCTCTATGGCTGCTTTGTGAGATTCTTAATCCCGGTTTAACCTCAAAATTGCAGTAAAAACAAAAAGTGAAATAAAAGTTTGAAAGCTGTATTTTGTGCTGTATTTTATTATTTCTTTTGCCCCCATTCCTTCATTCACAGCATTTCTCTGAGCTTTGCTTTTCCCTGTTACACATGCACTGTGGAAAGCCTGTGTTTTATTATCAGATTTTTTTTTTTTTTTCCATGTCTTTTCTGCTCCGTGTAGAATACAATGGCATTCATTCTTGATGAGGTTGCTGTCACTTTTAATTTCTGTTAGTTCGGGTAAAATGAATGACAGTCGGCCTTGTAATAAATATAACATGCGCTGCATTAATTTTTCAGAGAACAAGAATGGGAGGCTCCCGTTACTAATTCCTTTTCAAATGTTTAGATTTATGGCTTTCTCAATGAGTGCATCTTTTTCAAACTTTGTGGCAGAAATATATTTCCATCTCATTAATGAGCAATTACGGAAAAGGGGAGTATACAGCCAGAATCTCCATACTAAAGGACATGTCTTTGATGAATCCTCATGATTGTGTGTGGATGTGTAGACGCATGTGTAGGTGCACATGTATTTACTCATTTTTGTGAATATATGAAATTTTTGCTGTTTTTTTAAATATAAACACGTACTAGACTGTGCATATGAGCAATGTTTGTACACATGAGCCCATAAAGATCTCATATGCAGAGTGTGTGTGTGTGTGTGTGTGTGTGTGTGTGTGTGTGTGTGTGTGTGTGTGTGTGTGTGTGTGTGTATGTGTGTATGCGTGTGTGTGTGTGTGTGTGTTCCCACCTCCCCAGATAGACTCTAATTACTGTTGACTCTTATCCCTGAGTTTGCACTGTTCCTGCTGTCTGGATATCACCATTGACAGGTCCGCTCAACTAACCCTCAGACAGTAGGGGAAAGCCTCAGCATCACCTCAGCTTGTAGCCACATCAGCGAAAAATTCAGGACATAATGTTGCTTCTCAGTCAACGTTTTCAACCCAAAGTGAGAGTAATGATGGTTCTCTAATAAGCCCTTTATCAGCCATCTTTGTACTTTGTTAGGCAGGAAATTCACTCTAGCAGTTTTTATCACGCTGAATTAGTTTGTGTTGAGTCCCTACTTTGTGGCAAAAAATAGATTTAAAAAAATGAGAGGGATGAAAACGTTTGGATATGCTCAAAAGAAGTCCTCTCTCAAAGGCAGTACATCCTCAAAGAAGTTGGGGGAATCTGGTATTCTTTTTAATGTCTGGAAAGCTGTTGAAGACATGAGCTACTGTATGTCCTTGTAGTGGTTCCACCGTGATGATACATTACACGGGTCCAGGTTGGCTACCGGGTATCCCCAAATATCAAATAGAAGTGACATATTGGACTAAATAAAAGCTCCTTCCTATTGTTTAAGAGGGAAATGGATGAAATATGGAATTAGCAGCTTGTTAGCAACTAAACTGTGGCATCATTGTGGAATTTGTCACAGATGTTTCATATTTTTATTTAAAACGTGGTCTTGGCTCCTACTGTGGGAGCATGTGTGCAACATTAACTGGCTGCACCTACAATATTACAGATATACCGCTGTATGAATGCCATAGTTTTGCTGTAGAAACTATGACTTGAGGCTATGCAGTATGTATGAGTTGTAGTAAGGCTGATACTTTAGTTATAAGTTGGCATAACCACAATATTTTTTAGAGATTCTGGTTGCTATTTAGTGACATTAACCTTGGTGGTATTCGCTGTGAAAAATGCATGAAGCATAATTTAAAGACGGGGACCAAATCAGTGGCAATCCCATTTCCATTCAGCTTCTTCTTGGAGCAAATGTCATTCATATTTTAACCCTTATTAGGGATGTCTGCTTCCGAGTCTCTGAATTACATCTCCTGGATTTCGACTCATCTTGAAAGACAAAATCATTTGAATTCAAAAGATAGCAGACATTGACAGAGGAGCGACAGAGTGAAAATATATATAAATCCAGAGATACTTTTTCTTCTGGGCTTTTTTTAATGAGCTAAAATCCCCACTTCTTGCCATTTCCCTGCCTTAATTGATGATTATGTTGTTACACAGTAGAAGCGCTTCCCTCTCTCCTCCCAGTCATTATGATATGGACAGGCAGCTCTTGAAGCTTCAAAGGCAGGATGGAGTGATTTAAGCTCAATTCAGCCATTCCCCGGCCCACAGGTAAAAACCCTTGTAAACAGTGAATGCTAATCGCTAATTAGCCCTGTGGCTGAATCACACAATTTCTGTTTGAGCTGACCGCTGTTACGGTCCTGCTTAAGGGCATGTTGTATCTCTTTTGACGGCCCAATTAGAAATTCAGCTGCAGAACCATAAGGCAACCTCGTCATGAATATTTAAAAAGACTGCCACAGATGAGCACGAAGGGGGCACTGAACCGCATGTCATGGAGGGAATATTCGGCAAGTAACCACAATCAATAGTCTCTTGATGTTCTCTGTATTAACGTGATGATTGCTGTTTTTCTTGGGCTTGTAATAGAGGAAGACTACAGGTCAGGGTGATGAGGGGGCTAAAGTAATAAGGCTTGGGTTCACACCACTGAATGTCCAAATTAAATCTCCGGTGGACATGATCCTATCTGACTCAAAACATAGCAGGCACTCAGGAATCAAACTCCAGCCTCTGTGGTTCAAGTCAATCTGAAGGGACTGGCAGGCCTGTGCCACTGCCAGAGAATAATTAGGCTACTGTCCTTCACAATATGTCAGGCTAACTGACTGAGGAAATGCTGCATGCTCTCACTGCACTTTCACTCCGTCGCTGTATGGCGAGGTCTGAATATAGAGGCAGCCCATGTGCTGACTCAGTATTGTATCAGGATATTGTGGAACATATACCGTGTCAAATGCAGACACGTCGCAAAGGGCAATAAAGCCATACCATTATCATCGCTGCACAGGCTGAGAGCTCTGCACTCTCTATTGGCAGGTGTGATGCCAAGCTGCTGCTTTTTGAGTGATTTGTCGACTTCCGTTTTTTTTCTACTGAATACTTGACTGATAATTTGTTTTTGCATACATCAGAGATTTTTCTTTCTTCAAGACACAAGAGGTGTATTAGGGAATAATGGGCTCCTACTTCCTTTTTCCACAATCATTATGATCCAAGTGTCAGGTATGAGGTTGGGTGTTATGTGGTTAATTGGTATTTTAATGCACTACCTGCAACACCTAAAATTGATTCTTCATTTTCAATAACACTGTAAAACAGCGTGCTACCTTGCATAATTATTTCTGTGAATATGAAAAGTGCCTGTTTAAACTTTATTCACCCTCACCTATTCCTCTGCATGCAGAGCTGTGAAATAGCTTCCAGAACAAAACAGAGGAATTCTGGCAAAGCATCAACAAGACTGTGTTGCCTGTCACTGAATTACAGAAGGTTCAAACACCTTTCTCAAGTAACCAAGGTAAACATGTTTTTTGAGCCTAGGGGCAATTGAATGAATTACCATTCTTCATCATTTCATTATGCTGGTATACTACTGTATGTTAAATAGCTGTGCATATTGGAAGAAATATAGAATTTGGGTTTCTTTCTCTTACAGATCTTTGGCTCTGGAGGGCATTGTTTCCATATTACCTCAACAAATGTCTCCCATCCTCCTGATCACAGGTGAGGGTATTTTTCCTACTTTGATCTCAACACAAGAGCATCGTTTGGATGAGTAGAAAAACAACAAGTGTAAACCTCTCAACCTCCACTCGATTACCCCATATCACTCCAGGCAAATTGTTTTTACTCTGGACCCCACGACAGCAACTAAAGACCCACCTGCTCATCCAATAACAGCAAATCAAATCACATAGGCTTCCCTTTCTTGGTTTCAAAGGGACATTCTCTAAGTTGATTCTTTTCATTTAATTCCTGCAAAGGGATAGAGCCCCCCCACCCC
>NW_019521753.1:291717-305986 GCF_002814215.2 Seriola lalandi dorsalis | reverse complement strand
CCCCACCCCCCCTCAACCAACCCCACGTTCGCCCTTTATCTACTCGTGAGAGTGGGGGAAGAAACAGAGGATTATCGATTTGCACTCAAACAGTGGGCCAACCTAAAAAGCCCCAATGAATTGTCACTCATTATTGAAATTATCAGGCACTAATTAAACTGGCAACCCTAAGCCCCCTGGGCTGTGCTCATCTCCAACTGAATTTCAGCTCCTCAGACAGTAATAGGGAGGCAGCATTAGCCGCTACTGGATGCTAATGAGACCTGGAAGCTGTCTCTCCCTCTTAGGGTTTCACAGAAGCAACTGCTGAATGTGAACCACAACTACAGTGCAGCGCTGTTTGTGAGCACTTGATTGGCAGAGAGGAAGAGAGAGAGAGAGAGAGAGAGAGAGAGAGAGAGAGAGACAGAGAGAGATTTAAGCTGGCGACTGTATGGAACTGGATGGTCCTCTGAGTACAGCGTCAACAGTTACATTCAGCAATAATTTTAGTACATGGATTTGAAAGATTTGAGGCTTTTTGTTCATAATACCTCCCCCTCAGCCGTTGCTCTGCATATTTCCACCTCGCTCTGTATCTCTCATAGCTGTACTGAAGTTGTTGACTTACTCCTCATGCGCTCTCTGCTTCTCCTCTATGCGAATCAACAGACATGGTACCAGTGAGAGTCTGACTGACTTTATCACATGGTACACAGCTTGTTAATAACTTCCTCTGACAATTCCTCCTCATCTTTGCTGATGACCAGAGGGACAGCCGTGATTGTCATGTTTGTAGGGGAAGAAAGACTCTAAACAATGATGTCACGTCAGCCTCTCTATTAAAAGACTTCATATTTTGAGCGGCATAATTAATACTCTTGGGCACGTCGCTTCCAAGTTGGCACTCCAGGCAAAGGGCTGCCACTCACCTGATAATTATTTTTGGAAATGGAGCCCAAATTACAGTGATTGACAAATGCAACAAAGCAGAGACAGCCTCAAGCATTCATGAAGAAAGAAATGAGAAAAATAGTTAAGTGGTTAATGCACTTTCACAGTGGATTTAAAGTTTAAATCGCTTGTCCTTTCGTGTTTCAAATGTAACTTTGGCTTGGGTCAAACTATTTAGCCCCTGTATCCTCTTGAAGGAACACACTAAACTGCCTCTGCAGGAGTAATTAAGACTTTTATAATGTCTTTTTCTAAGTGTAGTTAAAATATAAATGGGTTTTATAACTATATTTTTTAATAGCAGCCGTACGCTCAGATATATTCAGTGCAACATTAGCCGACTGTTATGGTGTCAGAGAGCTCTTCAAAAATCACAGTCAGCAATTCATATGAATCCAAGTGTGTCCTCACTTCACAGTTATCTGGAAAAAAAAAAAAAAAAGGCAAACAGTTGTTAGCCTGTCGGGTTGCATCCATTAGATGGTGGATAGAGAAGAGCGGCATGCCTCTATGCTTTTTACACCTCTCGCCATGCGTAAATCAGCCACTCTGTCATTCTACTCAGAAGAGAGGGGGGAGGAATTATGTCAAGTTATTTGTTTTGTACCAAAATGAAATATTTATCGGGAGTGAACACCTACCAGGAACAGACGATAGGCCAGGGTGCTTCATCTTCTCAGACTCATATTTGGCTTCCACCTCCGCAAAGGCCAAACCATGTCCTGAGGGTTTTCAGTGATTCAGGGAAGTCCGCTAGCTTTGAATCCACATTTCAAAGCCTGTGTTGAACTGGAGGACTGTGCTGGAACTGGAAGGAGACATGTGTACACACACTCTAACCAATTATACGGTGATCTCCTCGATTTCTCTCTGTGTTTGATGGGCACTTCATGCTTCCTTATTTTTCTATGTTTCCATATAGGCTCTGAAATATGATTTAACATTTCTATAATGAAAGGTACAGGAGAGTGTGGTTGATTTATGCCTTTGTGGTCGGGAAGTTTTCCACTTAAACATTAGCCTGTGAGGGAGATGTTAAGTTACAGTGCAGTCATAAGGGGTTTTTTTGTTTTCCCTCACAACACCCTGAACACACATCATTTGCCATAATTTAAGCTTGAAATACTGGTTTTAGGGAGGAAAACAGAGAGATTGATGGAAAGCAGTGAAGTAAAAACATGAAGGTGGAACCTTAAATCCTCTAAGTAAAATCAAATTTTAGGTCTATTTAACAGAAACAATCTCTGACAGGAAAACCATGACACAGTATTGCGGTTTTCGGAGTGAGCACTCAAAACAAATTCCTTCACATCGGACCTCATTGGAGAAAATACTTTTCACAGTGAGCTACAGCAGGGTGGTAGAAAGGGAAGTATTATTTGCCTATACTCCAAGTGGACCACTTAAACAGTTGTATTATTGATAGTGGCAATAATGTGGAACTCTGCTCTACGTCCTTCGGTACGTCATTAAACGTGTTTCAACAACAGCTTCCACTCTCCCTCTTCTCTGGGAAAGCCATTACAGATGCCGAATGCTAAATGCATTAACAGAAAAAGGTCGGAAAGCAAAAAGAGAGAATCATTGTACCTTTGTCCAAACCCATTACAACACTGACCCCTCTGACTTCAAAGTAACAATGATTGAGTTGGTGTCATCACAGGCCCAGACTTCCCTGCCAGTAGGCCTACCTGGAAAACTCCTTTTCTGAGAGGGCTCTTGTTTGATCATGCATGCGGGCGACGCATGTCAAGCCGGGTTATTCCCACAGTTAATATTCTTTCATAACCTGCCATGCGAGCTGAACTTGATTATTTTGGCACCTGGGCAAACAGCTACAGCTTTCAGGTGGTGCATACAGTATCAGAGACCCTGGTCACAAGGGTGATCTATTCGCTGAAAAGGCAGGGTTCTGGCAAAAGACTCAGCACCTTGGAGTAATGAAGCCAGCCCTACTCTGCGAGCATGGGCAGAACGGGTTACATTAGAAATGCATGAAGGCCAATAGGTGGTTACCTTAGGTCTGCTCCAACCCATTTATATTCCATCAACTGATATCAAAGCAGGAAAATGTTTTTGGAGAGGAGGAAAAGCCAAGAGCGGAGAGGTATATTGAAATGTCTGTGTATCAACAAAACATGCAAAAATGGCTGTCAAATAGCACTGGGCATGTGAAAACGTGCACTGGTGTCCAAGTTGATGGTTACCACAGAAGGCAAGAGGCGTTTCTTTGGAAGCCTCAACTATGGCTTGGATAAAGCCTGGCTTGGATAATGAATCTTTCCTTTAACAACACTTAAAAAAGCACCATGATTTTTACTTTGCTGTCTCATTACCAGTGTCCACTTGGCAGAAGCCGGAGACTGTGCTGCCCAGAATTAAGGCCTGAACCTGGGCAACTTTCCTGCTGTCCACCCACCCTCTCTGCTTTTGCTTTCTCTCTCAGAGACTTGGTGCTTACTTAATCATGATTAATCGCTGCCTGGATAATCAGATACAACATCAAAAGGTTGGAGATGACAGTCCAAGGACGCTTGGGAGGAAACAAGGTATACCAGGCGTTCATTAGCTTTGGCATGGCAGTCATACATTAGCCCATAACCCTTTATTGTCCTAATTAGGCTGGAGAGGGGTTGCTAGCATTAGCACTACCAATATTGTACATATGCTGAACATACAGCAGAACAGTTAAGCTCAACTTTTGACCACACAACTTAACACTCACATGAGCGACCCTTTATGTCCTGAGCTTTAGATCTGTAATTATTATTTTATTGTCTTTCCCCTTTTCTGCCCAGGTAGCAGTTTGTCCATGCAGTGTATTATGTCAGCTCACATCCAGCCACTAAGCTGGGCAGTGTTTCTGATGTACAATCACTTGCTCAGGACAAACATAAGACAGGCTTCCCCTTCCTCCATTATTTTACTCATCTCACTTCACACTGTGAGGTGCAACCCATACTGTATATTTCATTTCTTTCTTTTTTTTCCCCTCCCTCCCCTGTTTTAAGTCTCCCTGGATGGAGCCTGGCTTGCGGTGCACCATTTTCCCAGCTACAGTAGCAGTGGTGCTGGGCCCTGTTCAACCCCATTATTTCTGGGAGCCAAATTCCCATGGTCCCAGGAACAGGCGTGCCAGCTCTGCCTTCTTGGCTCTCTTCCCTGGTATTGTTTCCTTTGTTACATCCAGAGCTGCATTTCAGCCTGTTAATGTTTGCGCTGGGAGGTCCAAATTCCCAGTGTTCAGCTTTAGAAAAGGTAACTTGAAGTTCAGAATACAACCACTTTTTTTTTTCTTCTGCAAATTATGTTTTTTTCACTTTTATTTCTTCCATTTTTGTTCTTTGTTGTGATCCAGCATATACAATAATAACAACACTATAAACTTGTTCAAGATAAAAAATTCTTGCATGCAGAGCGAATCATAAAATTCGTCCCCTGCAAGTGCTTTAAACCAGATGTCTTGTCTGAAAATTAAAATGTCATTATATTTTTTAACCGGGTGTGGAATTCACCTTCCGAAACAAAAGGTAATTTCACAGTTTATACATTATTGTACAATTAAACTTTTCACCTAATGAACAGTGAAATGTGTCCACCCCTTATTTCAACAAGCTGACATTATCTCCATATTATACAAGTGTGATCACCAAAAAGCGAATTGCTATTATTAATATTTTGGGTCTGACATACTATTCAAGCATGACGGTATTTGCCCATCTGTAATCCACTTTATCACCCATCATTCCAGCCTTAGCACCCTAACTCCTTTTCTCTGATGTCAACTCATGTAGCCATGATGGCAGCTCACACATGGGATTAAATGCAGGGTTTGTTGGCTCAGCGCAGCATGGAGGGAGCATTTCCGACTGATGTTGGCTGTTCCACTCCGAGCCACAGCACTTGTCTCCCAGAGCGCAGACACGACGGTGTCAGGTAATTCTCTGAGGAAGAGCCACACGCCCCTGCAGAGAGCAGTGGGGGAGCCTGTATCACATCTCAGGAGTTGTAATAGCAGCTTTGAAGACTCCAGTCCACTAATCCCACATCATGTGATCATGTGTCTAATAGACCGGTTCCTAATTCACAGCATTGTGGGGGATTTTTAGCTGTCACTTGCACGGGCAGAGGTTTACAGTGGGAGAGTGTTATGTTTTGTGAAAATAAATGTAAGAGACTCCTGCGCACGGCTACACATGGACACACATAACGCCTCACACTCAAGACACAAAAATGAAGAACCACAAAAGTGAAGGGAGACATTTTGTTAAATTTTGACTGGTAAAGAGCAAAAGTGAGAGCAGAAATTATTTTTTGCTTCTAAAGTCATCAGAAGTGTGGTCCACAGTGAAATAAAAAGATCAACAATGAATACTCTTTGTGTAGGACTAAAGCTCTTCCTTAATAAACACTTAACAGAATTTATATTAGGTCGGCCTATGATCAATAATAGCATCTCTGGTGACTTTGCAGACAGTCTGATCATACATCACAGAAGATATTCCTTGTAAGAAATTTGAATCAAATACCTTGAAGACTAGTTTCATACAGTAGAAATTGTCTACTCCATAGTCATAAGCTGTCAAATCTTAGAAAAGAGAAAAATGCAACAAGACCCTCTGAGTATAGTGTGTGATCATTGCAGAAGCCCAGGTCTGTTGAGGTTTGTGTGACATTTTTAAGTCCTTTTTGAGTGATTATCTCTAAGGTACTATGCACATTAAATGGCTGAGTTAACCTTAACACATGTAAAACCATTACGCCTATTGACGACAGCAGTGTGTAATCCTGCTTTGCAGTTTGATATTGACACTCATGATCAAATGCTAAGCTCCGCTAGCAGATAGGTTGTCCCTCTCTGGGGGACTGAGAGACAGGCAAATGAAGCAGCACCAGATTGATGAGAAATGAGTGCTCTGTAAATTGTGTGTGTGTGTGTGTGTGTGTGTGTGTGTGTGTGTGTGTGTGTGTGTGTGTGTGTGTGTGTGTGTGCGTGGGTGGGTGGGTGTAGTGGATATGTGTGTGTGTGTGTGTGTGTACTCCTCTCCTGTAAGGGATACTGCAAAGCCAATCAATTAATACTTAAAGTGGAACCAATTCTTGTTTCACTTGGGAACTTACTGAGGGCTTTGCCCCTTCATTTTAATACCGAGGTCTGCATTCCTAATTATGAACAGTGCAAATGGATGTTAAGCCATGCCAAATTAAATCTTAGTTCATTAGATATAAGCTCTTTAAAGATTGAAAGAAAATATTTGAATTTTTAAAAAGTTTCAATGTGCAGTGTCCCATTTTTAATGAGGACGTTGCGATGTGAGGGAGGAAAAAAGGGAAATGTCTTTGTGTGGATGAATAATCTAACCAATATGAAATATTAAGTCACTGTTTTACCCAGTGTTTCTCCTCAGGCTGCAGTGTTAGGCTGGATAATAGAAGATTTTCCTTTGGTGAGGTTCTGCTTTGAATAAAATACAGAGGTGCGTGAAGGGGAAGCTCAACTGTCTAGAGGCAACTGGAGTTCTGAATTACATTGTAAATATATTCATTATTCCTCAAAAAAAATAAAAAATAAAAAATAAAAGAGGCATTGTTGACAGACGTCATGTTTCATCATTAGATGTGTTCCGAGGCAGGCAGTAAATAAGTAAACTCCTTTTATTTTCTGCAGGAAAATGCGTGAAACTTCAGAATTTCAATTTTTAACAATGTTTGCTGCCTGGATAAACCTAGTTATCATAATGTTGGCTTAATCTATATTGAATGTGCAAGCTTACAACAGTACCAGCTTTGCCAAGGAGCGCTGCATTAAAGCTTACCTGTAGCGTTTAATGTGCTCTCTAGCTCGGCTTGTAATGGAGGAAGCAGATGTTCAGCGTGGCAGCACCTACCCGCTGTCGTCCCTCGCTCTCTGCTTCCTCGCACCACATGAGGAGAGTGTAATGAAAATCTATAGAAAGTTTCACACTAACGCTATTAGGGGAATATTTTCTTCACAATTACTGCCTCCAAAAGAACATAATGTAACACACTGTTTGCATTATAGATCACCACCAATTACATTGTCTTGTTCTTTTCTTTGCTCTAATGTCTCTCTGTTATTTGTCTGTCATTGACTGTCTTACAGAGACTGATCGGGTTCTAAAATAGGAAGCTCTGAGGCCCCAGTGTCGTAACAGGTTTACACAGTGTCCATTGTGTAACAGCTGTAAAACACAGACCAAATTATTATTAACTCCGCATGCTGCTCTGCCTTTGCCTCTGATAAAGTGGAATCCCAGAACAACCTTTGGATTTTAGCCAATAACCTTGGAGGGAGATGGTGATTGAAAACAGTAGTATGAATCCAGGTCAGTCATTATGTCTACACTGCTGAGACAAAGATACAGGACTAAGCTGAGGGTGTGGTGAGGCCATTTTATGCATTAAAGTAAAAAAAAAAAAAGGACGGAAAGTGAAGAATACATCCCTTTTTGTTAAACACTGAAAAAGAAAGGTAAAAAAAACACCAAATTTAGTTATCTGTAAATTTTCAAAGAAAAAAAGCTGCCGCTTTTCAGCCTGCCGTATTTCTAAAAAGGAAAACTCCTGCTTAGAATTTCCAACCTCTTCTATAATTTCACAATCACTTGCCTTTTTGATTCTCACTTTACCTGTTGGGACAGACGGAAATGTCGAATTTGCTCTAGCATCTTTCAGCATGATATGACACCCAAAACCCAGGAGTGACGGTGTCTCTTTCCCCGCAGGAGAAACAAGGAAGATGATTTGTTGAGGGGCCCCGGGGAACGACTGCGCCTTGAAAACAGGTGGCGCAACATCGCACTGCAGCGTGCCTTCAGGGAATATTTGTAGATATTCAGGAAATGCACAAAAACAAAACATTTCCCTCCGACAGAAGCGAACGCCACCTACAGTACAACACAGACTGAGGAGGTGATTAACTCTGCTCCTGACATGTTTCCCCTAATGTCATTTCCTCTGATTTTTTTTTTTTTTTTTTTTGAGAAAAAGTAGTGCAGAGGTTTTCATGATGATGAATGCTTTGTTATGACTCCGGCTCTCATATATTCAACATGAGCCACTGTAAGCATGAGCAATATGTCGCTCATCTCATCAAGTCTCACCAACTGAGTCACTCACAGCTGAGCGAGATAGGTCAGCAAGAACAATTTCTTCCTTTTGACAAATCACTCCAAAATGTATTAGCAGAGAGGCCAACTGTCAATCCAGCTGCCCAAAGGTCCTTACAGGGCCTTTTGGTGGGTCTGAAAAATGATGTAATCAGCCCGTCCTTCCTTCTTACCACGGCTCCATCCATCCTCTCTAAAGGCCCGGTCCCCTTGGCCTCGCTCTGGATCAAGTCCCCATAAGGCCCCCTGACCCCGTTAGAGGCGCATGATGGGCGGCCCTGTCACTTCAAATGGCTGCCCAGGTCCGGTCTGAGAGTAACCCCTCACTGTGAGTAAACCTCCACGTTATTTCTGTTTTATAGGCTACGGGCGGATAACTGCGTGGAATGGATGTGGACAACTTAGTTATTGTCACTCAGGGCGAGGGAGTGAATGTCGTTACTGGGTTGCAAATGGGAGTCGATTGAAAGGTATGAAAAGTTATGTGGTGTAGTTTCGCAGTGTGAGAAAAGTAAGCCACATTTCTTACACAGCGTTCACAATGACGGGGAGCGGGGGGGGGGGGGGGGGGGGGGGGGGGGGGTGAGTCTGGCAGCCACCGAATTGTCTTAGACGAATGTTGTACATTGCAGTGCATGCGGAATTACATATTTGGCCACAACTTACCAAAGACAATGTTCAAAGGAGTTATTTAAATTTCAAGGAAGACGAATGACTCATATATGATGTGTATTTTCACTTCTGGAGAGCTGCGCCTTTGATGGCGAGAGGGGAAGACGTGGGTTTGTTATTGAAGTAAAGAATAATAAGGCCACTGCATGTTGGCCGACTCTCCCTGTACAAAGACCTTGATATGAATCCAATGCACTATGTATGCCCCTTAGAACAAGCAGGGATACAGGAAAGCATGTGGCTTTTGATCCTGCTTTCCTTCTGTTGTCTTTCATCTGACCCATCCTCCAAAATTGTCACTAGAACTCATGCAGAAGACAGAGCAGAGATCTGCTAATCTAGCCCTCAGGGGCTACACTGTTTTTCTTGCTCGCTTCCACTTTCTCAATGCTCCTGGACATTTTTAGTCATTAACTTGCAGAGGACAGCGCCTAAAGTCTTAAAAACCTTCCACTCTGTACATTGTGGACCGAGTGGGTATGAAGTGAAGCACAAAAACACAATTCAGTTTTGTTTCTGACATTTTTTGTTACCTTTAAAAACAAAAAAAATCCTCTTCCATGAGTAAACTGTGTTGAATCTTTGAAGAGGTGCCAGGTTAGCTACAGTCTCAGCTCCGTATCCTTCCCCTCAGAGGTAGAGAGAGAGAGAGAGCATGTTCTCCTAAGTCTCTGCATGGTGAACATGTCAGCAAATTACACACTGTGAACAACTGATTGAGGCTATGAAGAGGAGGGCATACCAAAAGATAATATGTTTGGTTTGGAGCCGATCCGCTGAACATACATTTTTCTCCCACATAAATTTCCCTGGTCCACCCTCCACAGCAGAGTCCTCCTCCCCAACGCCGTAGCAGCCGACTTCAATTCTCTGGATTCAGCATTTCGACTTTATAAATTTCATCCCTTTCACCTAAGGGTAGCATTTATAATCAGAAATGTGAGTTTATATGTACAGTAAATGATGCATTTGAAAGTTTTAGTGTTTTCCATACCACAAGCCCGTGGTGGTTCTGCTAGTTAGGGAGTATCCACCTCCGGATAGTTATGGTCAGAGACATGGGCTTAGATTCCAGGTGGTTGCACGAACGACCCTGTGAAACAAGCCATGATGTTTGGCAGATGGAACTACAATAAAATTAAATTGTTACTGTAAAGCTGAATGCAGAGGTGCTTAAAAAGTTCGCCTCTGAAGTTAAAACTTTTCAGTTGTTGCATCCAATCCTTCCCGGATGTTTGCTTTGTCCATCATGACAACATCAGTGGACCCAGTGATTTATTTTATACATATAAAAAGCGGCTTTTATTCTCAAACGCAACAACCTAGAAAGGCTATTATGCCAGTCTTCCACATCGATTTAAAGGCAACCTCGCCACTTCCTAGGTAACAACAAGGTATTCATATGATAATAATCATAATATGTCAAGTATCTCCAGCCATCAGAGATGCTAGTCTCAGTTTAATGATTCTGGGAAATTGAGGATTACCCAGGATATGAGAGCAAGCCTACAGTTTTCATATAGTGTGGGAGGTTGCAGGGCTCTGTATTAGTAATCACAGGGGAGAGCCGAGAGGTGGGAGAGAAAATCTGCTTCTTCTCTTCTCTCATTCATCATAGCAGTCCTCTGGTGAGGAAACATGGCAAATGGCCAAATGAATGCACTTCATAAAGCGCAAATGTCTCCTCTGATGTGCCTCTCACTGAGGATCTGGAGAGAGGGGGAAAGATTTCCACAGATATATTATTGTCAAACTCTGCTGCCCCCGCTTCCAAGTGTTATTATGATATTGTAGGAGATTTTACAATAAGATTTGGTGACTTCACTCAAGCAGTTACCATAACAATGTTACAATGATGGCAGCAGTTTTCAATAGCCGCCTAAACTGAATGATGCATATTGTCAGACTGGATGATAAGTTTTGCAAAAGACGCACTCCTTTTTAATGTTTCATGATGCTGTAATTTAACTGGGTAATCTTAAAATGGAAAGGAAATTCTCACTAGGTAGATAAAAGTGACTATAAGTAGAAGAGATATAAGGTATTGAGAGTGGAACCAATTCACACCACACACAATAAGATGGTCAGCACCACAGGGAGGTGCTATGGATCTGTATCCCCTATTACATGCAGCACATGTACTTTAATACTCGCACTACCAAATTTGTAACACCACTTTCAACATCTGCGAGATCAGTTTTACCTATAACACATTCTAACAATAAACAATAACAACCATATAATATAAAGCGGGGAATTATTTAGGGGTAGAATGAAAAATAAAAAGCTTCCAACCCTTATTGTGAAATTACAGAAAGGGATGTTTGACATGAGGTAAAATTATTAATTATTAAAAGATAATAAACTAAATTAACAACAGCAAATAATAAATAGATAGATAGATAGATAGATTTTAAATTATTAAAAATACTCTTAGTACATGACAAAGAACAACATAACAGCTGAACATAATTACCATTTTTCCCACAATATTAAAAATGAATGCTTTATGTCCTTGAGACAATAATATTTTTAGTTATTTCACACAGAAGACAAAAAAGAATAGTAAAAGGTTAGTTTGAGAATTTCCTGTAAGGTCTCAAAATTAAACAGAAAAATAAGAATATGCATCTTAAAGTCATTTCTCTAAATGATAAAGAGTTTACATTGGAATACTGCACATTTAAAAAGCTGCTACACAAGCTGCTGAGTTACCTGGAAGATTTCTCCTCTCATATGCTTGTGTTTACTTTCTCTGTGTGATTAGTCCAATTATGCCTTTTATGCGTAGTCCCTCATTGTATCACTGTATTAATTACAGTATTGATTCAACTTAACACCTAATGCCCAAAAAACATAAATCATATTTTCCACTTAATTGTGTGTTTGAGCTAATTAAGAGCAGAGCTGAGGCTGCTGTCTTTGAAAAAATAAATATGTAGGATTGTTATTTATTATTTATTCCCTGGGCTGTCACAGTGCAATTCTAATGTGATTAAACTGTTTGTACATGCTTAAGTTTACATTTATATATTTTTTCCAGTTATGAAGTCGTCAGTTATAGTGCTATATTGTTCAGATCATTTGTGACAGCAGTCAGTTTATCATTTATTTACTTTTGTATTACGAGGACAAAGCCTTTCAGTGAGATGATGAATATGAATATCTTCTAAAATGGATGCCTCTTCAAATTAGATCTTCATTTTACAATTTCCTGTTCTTAACAATACTGTACAGTTGCCAATCATGGCATACGTACAGTATTGTGCTGCAGCTTTGCTTCATTTATCATGCCAACTTACAGTTACATTTGGACATCTAAAGTGAGACTGTAAGGAAACGAGTGGCAAGAGAGGGCAAAGGAGGCGGGAGAAAGAGATCCAAGAAGGCTTGGCTTGTATAATTACACTCTCAAGATGGCATATTTACCGTCTCTGCCAGCGAGGTCATGCCTTCTGTCGTAGTAAACGTAGTGAAGTATGAAAGAGCCAATTACAGCACACTGGGTGACCTTTTAACAACTATTACCACATCCCATCAACACATTATCATGATGGAGATTGTGATTCCACGAGAATTACAACATTATCCTGTCACATCGAGCCCAAGACAGGCTTGTTGTGTGATGGCAGTGACAGCCCAGCTTTGAAGAATCAGCACAATAAAGAGAGACAAGTGAAATGAAAAAAGAGAGTGAGACGGAGAAAGATATGGAGGAAGGATGAGAGGGGGGTTAGAACAATAGCCCCGTACAGTACATTAGCTGTGGATGTCAAGCACCCCAGTCGTTCCCAATGAAAAGCACAACAAATAAGACGTTGGCCTGTTTGTATTCATTATCAGTCAGCACATGCCCCGGCTCCTGCATTAAACATTAGACTGCCTCTGATGTCTGCTTAACAGTTTAATTCCCTCCCCGCCGCTCAGCCTGTCATAATAAACCCAGCGAAGCACACACAAAGTCAAATAAGAGTGTGAGGGGGCTGCCTTTGTATGTGTGTGTGTGTGAGTGTGTGTGTGTGTGTGTGTGTTTGTATGGCTGTCCTCCTGTTTGTTACTCTGTGTGTGTGTGTGTGTGTGTGTGTGTGTGTGTGTGTGTACATGCATGTGTGTGTGGTTGAGTGACATACAGATCATTCATAATAGCCCATGCCCTCTATTGCCAGGCTTGCCTTTATTGTAGTTTATCTGATCACAGATTAAGTAGATTGTAGAGTGGCAGCGCCGTCCGCCATGAGTCCGTGTGTGTGTGTGTGTGTGTGTGTGTGTGTGTGTGTGTGTGTGTGTGAGAAAGAGTATTTATATCTGTGTATACATCAATGTTACAAGTGCATTTGTGAGAATATGTGTGTATTGTTGTTTAGTTATGTGTTTTAATGTGTTCTCATTTCTGCCTCTGTTTGTGTGTGTGTTTGTTTTTTTTTTCTTTCTTTTTTTTTTTTTTTTTTTTTTTTTTTTTTTTTTTTTTTTTTTTGCTTTCCTTTTCTCCCCGCCACAGCCAGAGGTTGGCACGAACACCACATGGTCATAACAGTCTCCTTGAGAAGGGGACCAGCCTCTTAGGCTGGCAGCCTGGCAGCCTGGCACAAAGACGCCAATCTCAGTCAAAAAGGAGGAGACCAATGGGCACAGAAATCCCCATTCAAAAGAGATGATTGGATTAATTAGATAAATCCACTGTATCCAATGCAATTGTGTGTTGTCCAGAAATATGTTCATGTTATTGGTAAAGGTATGGCCTCTGACTTGAGCATTCACACAGTAACACTGGCATAAGGGTGACCATCTGCTCCCTAATCTGACAGCGCTGGAAATATGAAGTCCTTCACTTCCAATGAACATTTATATTATTAGATTTATTCCACTTTGATAATTTAATCCACTTATGAATTTATTCAGTGTAGCTGGCTGTGCTAATCACTAGCTATGGAAACATTGCAACAAAAGCTGTCTTCTAATATTAATAAATCACAAGCAGTGGTGCACTGTAAATATGTTTCAGCAACATTATCAAAGAAGGGGAGGGTTTCTCTTATTTCTCTCTCTCAGGGAAAATATTGTAATTACCCCTTGGCGTTGTAAGAGAGCAAAACTGTTTCGGGTTTTACTTTTTCATGACATTTGAACAAAGATATAAAATTTGAAGAAAAAAACATATCAGTGGTTGTCTATTATTCATATGCTAATGTGTACTCCCTGAAAAGGGTGTGACATTAGTAATTCAACACGTTATTATTGTATTTGGGGTCCCTTTTTTTTCCTGCTGGAAAGCCTTTATTTGTCTTGTAAACGAGAGAAGACTAATACAATGCATGTATGTCTTTTAAAAGGCATGTTTAGCCAGCAGAATGTTAACTAAGGTAAGCAGTGTTGTTTTAGCCCCTCAGTAACCACGCCAATTATCTGTAAACTTATTTTTTTCGACTTCCATGCATACTTAATGCATCCCCTGTTTCCCTCTCGCCATCTGCCCCCCCCTTGCACCTCCTCCCCCAATGCCCTCCCTCCCTCACCCCACCCCTCCACTACCCCCC
>NW_019521753.1:266926-291697 GCF_002814215.2 Seriola lalandi dorsalis | reverse complement strand
ACCCCCCCCTCTCCAACACTCTGGAATTTTTATGAGATAGGACAAAAATGGGCACTTCCCTTATTAACATCTCACAGTGGAAATCAAATATGCAAGGAAAGTAGTGTATCTACTAATTAGTGCTGAATTCATAATTACTGTGCTCATTGATGGAGATACATTTGAATACGTTCATTTCCTTAGGGAGAGAGGCAGGCTGTCCGGGATAGACTGGGAGAAAAAAAAAAAAATCCCCTTCAGCCCCCCTCCCTTTTCTTTTGGAAATTAGGGATCCGTGGCACATGGCGATACTACCAGACTAAGATCCGAAGTGCCCGCAATTTTCTTCAGATATAATTAATCAAGTGAAGCATGTAACCTAATGAATGTGTTTGATATCCGCTCCTATTCAAATATGGGCTTTATCGCGATGTGTGCCGGAATTGCTTAGAGCTATGCATAGACAGTGACATTGCTTGGAAATGTTCTTCAACAGTTTCTCTTTGCGTGTAAACAATATCCATGCTTGTCAAGGCATGAAAAAAAAAAAACAGACAGAGAGACACATTTTAATTGCAGTAAATTAATAACAATTAAGCCGCAGGATGCTGGGTATCTTGACAGTGCTTTGTTGTTGCCCTGGAGATAATTTCACAGAGTGCCTTGCAAGTCTGACAAGCAGGTGAAAAGGTAGAAAAAAGATTTTTTTTTTTGACATTTTCCCAGATAGGAATATAAGAAGAAAACAAGACTGGTCTGGCTCTTTTACACTGTAGATTAGAGAAATACAGACTTAATTAACCAAAACATTGACTTTGGAAGTTGCTGAATTATTTTAAGCCTTTGACCATGAAAGTTGATGTATGAGTTCAACGTTCAATCGAAGAACTGTCCAAAATACGTGCACCCCCCCCCCAAAAAAAAAAGAAGAAAAAATGAAAAATGAAAAATGTGAAAGCCAACACACTTGCAGTGCAGTGCAAGTAGACAGATAGACAAACGGACTTTGCAGGAAGAAGATCCATAAGTCCTTACTGTGACCTCAGAGTGTCAGACCAGCAGAGTCACGTGACAGACAAAGGCTCTCTAATTAACAGAGAGGACTCTGGAAAGCCGCTCTGTAATGAGGCACCATGCTGGACGGGCCTCCAGTGAGGCACTCGGCCCATATGCAAGGCCAGCATTGCAGGAATTTACATACTGCAGGTCAATTGAACATATGCACACTCAAAACTGACTAATGACTTCCACTAGCGCTCTGATTCTATTTCACAGCCTGCTCTCAGGATGAGCATAGTATAGAGCACTAATGAGGATAACATTGGGAGGCGTACGACTGCAAACATTAATATATGTATCGAGACATGGGTTCAATATTAAACCTGGTTGCTGGGGAAATGAGTACAGCCACAACATTTCCATGGGTACGACTTGAAGCTGCACGACTGAACCTCCCGTACGAAAGAGGAGCAGCGTTCCATAGTGTGGCTGATCAGCAGGGGGCAAAAGCCAATGTCCAGTAAAGTGCCCATCCTTGTCTTTTTGCCGCACATTTACTCTCAGACAGCTGATGCCTGGTACCTGTAAGGCCACCCATTCACTATTAAAGTCTTCCCCCAGCACCCCACAGTTTGGACAGTTTGGGGGCTCGGCAGGGGTGTGTGTCCATCTGTGTGTGGCTGCATGCTTGTCGGCTTGACTGCTTGCGAGTGCGTGCATGCGTGCCGCCTGCATGCATGTGTATGTATGTGCTCGAGAAAGGGGGTTTATGTTGGGGGGGGGGGGGGGGTGGGGGGAGTGGCAGCGAGGAGTTGGAAGGTGTTAAAAGTAGGAGTGCTGGTGGTGGTGGGGGGTGGCTCTTATTTGGCTGGGTGTAAAAAAATGCCCCCAGGTCTCCTGATGGAAGAGACAGGTATTAGCTCTGAGACCTCCATAGTCCCAGCTTGCCATTAGTTTCCTCTCCAGCTGCACCAGGATCCGGACTATGAATCTGCCATGGCTGGTCATTCATCAGTTTCACAGTCCGCACCAGCACACACACACATTCCAATAACAACACTGTGAAATAGTGAGTGAGTGAGTAAGAGACACAGAGAGGGAGAAAGGTATGGAAGGAGAGAGAGTAAAAGTGTGAGAAAAATATCTTGTCATACACAGACTTTTACTTCAGCGAGTGTGTATGGCCACTACGTACTGTACCTTTGACTCAAATGGGGGGTACATTACCAGTCCAGAGAGAGAGAGAGTGTGTGTGTATGTGTGTGTGCGTGTGTGTATATGTGTTTGCACACAAGCATGCATGACCAAAAAGTCCCATGCTCTAAATGTTTGTCTTCTGCCTGATTGTGTACATGTGTGAGTGCAGTCTTCCACAAAAAGGTGATGAGACATGATATAAATTAACTCTGGGTTCTGCGCGCTGCCGTTTCGCACAGTTGAGCACTAGCCCTGGTCCCACAGAGTGATGTGGAACTTCCTGTCAAACAGGAAGCATTTAAATGTTGGCTGGAGAGTTATGGAATTGCCTGTGGAAACATATCGGGGGAGGTCAAACACAGAGGTCAGCACTCCAAGACTTTCCATGTCAAGGTCCTCTCTCATCAGACCCTTCAAGTTTTTCTAGTTCGGCTGGTTTGTTTTAATTGTGATGTTCTGTGATTGGAAATCAAGCCGTGCAATAATATCAGCGATGTCAGCACATGGTGCACCACTCTCACCTGAAATGTTGAAATTTAAATAAGTTCTTGTTGACATGCTGCAGTGCCTCCTTTAATATCAAAACAGTGCTAAAACAAAACAAATCAATGGATTCTGTTTCATCCAGACAACTTACCGTACCAAAAGAGCCTTTTTTTTTCCCTTTTTTTTTTTGGGTTGCCCTGAGTGAGTGAAGGCCACAAGCTCTGTCATGTAGTGTATATGCTAACTCAAAAGGAAGGACAGGTCCTAGCGATTCGGTCGCTTGGGTTGATGTGACCAGGACATGGCCATGGCAGCAGTGAAAGCCCGGTTGAGCCATAGTGACACGTCGTCTCCATCCATCTTCAGTCTGAAACATTTTACGCTAACTGACAGAGCGTGGCGCTTGCTTACCCACCTCCCAGAGGAAATAGTCCAGACTGGTGTCTTCTTGACATGCACTAAAGAGTGAGCAGTCCAGAGGTCCAGAGGGGCATTGTGTATTCAGTCCAAGACGAAAGGTTAGATCCTCTGAAAAGAAAGAGTAGTTCAGTATATATTGTTGAAAGTGACAATGACTTTTTTTTTGGTGTGTTATTCAAGCAAATAAACAATTCAGTCAGTCCTTTCAGATTTTGTTGTTGTTGTTATTGTGCATGGACCAGAGTGTGCAGGTATAATGTAGGTGTGTATTTGTTTGTGTGTATTTTCTTGTTTTGATTCGAAAGGCAGATTGAGTTTACTGAGGGAATATCCCGTTTGAATTTATTATTCATAATAATAATAATAATAATAATATGATAATAATTCAAATTGTGAAATAGATGCGTATAAAATATAAATTAACATATGTTTGAAAAGGGAGGGGGAAATCAAAGTTGTTGCTTATCCCAATTAATTTTTCAACACTTATTCTAGAAAGATATTTAAATAAAAAATAAGCAAGATATACCTACACAGACGTAACCCGCTCACTGACATAGTGAATTTTGTCTACACTTGTGTTCATATCCTGTATCTCGGTCAGGTACCAAAAGAAGGGGGGAGGTAGAAAAGGAGAATTGAGCAGTGGCTGTAGTAATAAATCACAGGATCGCTGGTGACATTCATACAATACGGATACAGTGTTAACTCAATGAGTCGGACAGCCCTAGCCTGTTCCTCCATCCTGACCTTGCCTCCCTGTCGTAATCAATCATGTTGGCACGGCACACACGCTCCTTATTTATTATTACTCTGGACCCGCATGTACAGTAAACAATGAGTAGAATACATTGGAAAGACTGAGAGAGTAGGGTGCTATTATAAGAGAGGAGGTAAAGGTCCGGTGGAATAACCAGGGGGCATATGTGTCCGGCTGGCTGGTTAAAAGACTACTGAACAGGGCAGTGAGCAACCACCGTGGCCAATAGTCGGCTATAATGTGCAGAAATGGCCAATACTAAGTGCTCATTGCACCAAAAAGGTCACGGTATTGTCACCAGTTAAAATTTACACGTGCTGCTGTGGATGCTGTGAAACATCACAGTGTCATGTTCATGTTCTGCCTTTTGTGTAGAGAATGGCTACACACTTGGATATGTGGAGTCAATTGAAAGGGAGGTGGTGTTAAAGCGGTTTTCATGTCTCTCGTTGCTTCAAGATCACATTAAGAAGCCGTCAGACGGATGTCATTTCATTCTAATGCCTTTTTACTGTTTTTCTTTTCGAATGATTGTAATTTGACTTCTGTTATTCTCAGGTAGCAGGTGTATATCATGAGTGACAAACCGTTTTCTTTGTAAAACTAATAGCTTTCAAAGTCAGTGTAAATTAACAATGACCCAATGTGAAGCCTTCGGAACACCACCATAACAATCCATGAAAGCCGGCCAAGCCACACGTCATACAGTCCCATATGCAGCCTATGCAGGGGGCCTGTCTTGGCAACAAAACAGGGCCCCCATGTACAGCAGAGGGCCCCTGAACTCTTCATGAAGGATGGCTGGCTACGAGGAGGGCCGAGGGGGAGTCAGTTTAAAACACATACCATATGCAGTTAGGAAGAGCCTCATTTATCAGCCCCTGAAATTCCTTGGTTTTTACACCTCAGACCCCCCAGCACTTTCTCTCCTCCCCTAGGGGTTAGCCACCTCCTAACTGTACACCACAGATGACAGGTCGCTGAGACCCGGCTTTAACTGCAGACCACAACTCTGATTTGTCTTCCCATTGAAATAACAAGGAATTGATTATGTAAGTAATCTAGTGACAGGCTATACAGCAGTAAGTATGCGATAAATATGAAATGAACTGCACTCTAGTTACTGTGATTTCTCTTAGATATATCCAGCATCTTTATCTATATATCTATATATATATATATTTTTTTTTTTTTTTTTCGGGTTTTTTTGTTTTTCTCATAAAGTCCATCAACCTCTCCTGTCTTTTTTGCCCTTCTCCTGCCCTTCCTGTCCAAGCTCTTCTTCGCAGTTGGACATCATCTGGCCCGTGAATGGCACATTGTTATGCTTGTTCCTCAGTGGCCGTCTGAGCAGATGCCATGAGCAGCCGCAACACTGGTCCCTGCACAAGGTTGGTAGCTCGCATTCAGCACGAGGCCGTAAATTACATCCCGCGAACACACAAACACTCTGCGCTCAACTGAGTTTCGGCAGTTTAGAGCACCATTGAAGGAGCATAGCATATCCTGATTTTGTTTGAGTGAAGACCAGTTTTCAGGCAGCAGGGGAAGTGGCCCCGCAGAGCACGACTGTGGCCTAGACGAAGAGATCACGCACGGACAGCTGGGCTTTGAACTTCTTACCCCTGCGTTCCTGGGGTCAACAGCTTGGTGGCCACAAGGGTCAACCAGCAGTAAGAGGCCGTCTTCTAGTGAACTGCCGGACTTGTTTTGACTGGGTCCCTGTGGCACGATTACCCCATGGCGACTGGAGGTGATACTCTTCGGAGGGATCAGGTGAAGCAAAGTTTAGAAATAACATTTGGATTGTATGCATGCGCATTTCTTCGTGTATTCAAACGCAAAATGCTACAAATACCTTCTTGAATTGAAAAGAAGTCTGTGCAATTTAAGACTAAAACAATTATAAAGACCTGCCAACGCTACAAGCCTTTATCTGAACAAAACCTCAAACAAAATCATGGAGTTAAGCTTGCTTGAAGTACAGTAAATAACACTATAGATTTAAGATGAGACACAATAAAGAATGATTTGTTATGATCTTGGGAAATACATGGCTCAAAATCCAATCAAACATATCACCAAAGTGTGTTTGAGGAAGAATCATCCTTGTTGCGACAATATTTACACACTCAAATCCCACATCTAGTCAACGGATGCATAGTGGCTCGCTAAGATATATGGGTTACTTTATTCATAGCACTTCAATTACAAAATCATGTATTGGGGGAAGAATAAATTAATAATAAAACACCCTATCTGAACTTCTAATATTTTGCTTGGCGAAGGGAAACGAATTACCCTTTTCAGAACTGATGATGTATTACTAGCGTTTGATCCTTAGAGGTTTCACCATGCTCACATTCATTACTTTCAAGTGCTGAGGTGTATCTGCAATTAGAAGCACCTTGCAGTGGATTTCTGACACTCCTGCAGACTTGAAACACCAGATCATAGAATCATCACAGCATTATACTGCAGGAGAGGGGACGGTGTCTCCTTCGAATGGAGGCAAGGATGGGGGGTGGGGTGGTGGTGGTGGTGCTTAATTTAACCATGTGCCCGTAAGTGAGGGGAGCCGGTAAGCAAATGAGGACCTTTCATTAAATCAAAGGTGATTTTTGTTCTGCTAATGGGTGCCCCAAAAATCTAGTACAGCAGCGGAACATGTGATCATTCTCTGTGGAGCCTGCTATACTGCTACAGACCGGTCAGGGCTATTCTTATTACAGTATGCATAATGTAATGAGCATGCTTGTTTAATTTAATCACACTGAGTGGACTGTGTTAGTATTTCTTTGAAACGACAAAGCCATACAAGCATGTGGTTTGATAAAAAAGGGAATAAATAATACAATCACTCACCCTGCTTGTACAGTTAATGCACTTGCTATTTCACAAATGGCAGCCATTTACATGGTATAGTGAGTTCATAGTATGGAGTAGTCATGTGGCCCTCTGCTGTGTTTTTTCCCCACTATGGAACTCAGTTTTACATTTTAATGCCCAAATCTCAAATGTCTTTAGAATTATTGTCCTCAAGAATTGCTATCATCTTCAAGTCTTCTACTGATTGGTCATGACAGGGCCAAAATGGCCACTGTGGTGAAACACCTCAGAGAAGCAAAGGAAGTTTAGCCAAAAAACACGCTGAGCCATTATGTTAAAGTAAACGACAGCACTTCCTAATGTCATTTGGCAGTGCTAGCACTCAGCAATTAGGGCCTCTCTTAATGCGACGCTGGGAGCATTTCTCCTCAAGGTTAGCGCCTCATTTCCCCACGATGGGTCTGCGGGGCCGCACCAGATGCATTGTGGGAGCTGGGGGGCGCGAGTTAGGACAGGTGTCCGCCACCTTGGATATCTCCCCTCGCAGCTGGCACCAGCTGGCACCCCCAGTGCCCCATCCGGACGGTCTGCTCTCCCTTCTCCGTGGAGGAGGAGGCGGAGGAGGAGTAGGGGGAGGGAGGGGGTGGCATGTCAAGGGCAGACCTGGTACAAGCTCACTCACAGGGCACCCATGCCATGACATGACCTGGCCACTAGGGGACCTGCCAGCAGTGAGGGGTAGGAGTAATGTGGTGCAGCCGTGCCCGTTTGGAGACCTGCTCCAGCATCCCTAATGGACCGGCAATGATGAGGCCCAGCAGTGCCAGAGGGTCAGAGGCAGCTTCTGTGGAGGACGCTGCTCTTCCCACTAGAGAGCAGAGGATGTCATGTCTGAAGGTGGTCTCTCTAGACGCACAGCAGCCATTTTGCCAAGAGGTAAATGGGAGAAGACTCTTTGAATTACTGAATTACTGAGGTATGTTCTGTATATTTGCATGCGCACATTGTACATAGATATAAATTATCCACATTAAAAACAAAATCTGCAAGAATCATACATTGTAAATGTGAAATACAGAAACGTGCAATGTTTACATATTTTGTTTTGCATGACTGTGGCCAATTTAATACTGATTTAAGACAACATTAAATTTACCCAATTTGCTTTATGCTAGTTTAGTAGCATATATTCAGGCCATGTGCAAAACATAACATGGGAGACTTTCTATAAACAAACACTGCAGGATCATATAAAATCAGAAATTAAAATTTGAGAAAAAACAAAAAGGCTGCATGTATGTTTAACAAATCATATAAATAGTTATATAAATATAGTTTAAATGGGTAATTGTTTCCCTTTATCAAAACAATATTAGAGGTTCAAATATTATGCATCGTATAACAAATATGATTCTTATGGATTTATATTGATACACAAAAATGTAAAAAAAAATTTCTGCAGTGAGGGGCTGCATGGTGCAGGGTTAAAGCAAATTATTATGAATGTAAACTGGCAGACTTGTCTCCAGTCAGGAGAAATCACTTCACATTATAAGCACATTATGTTCCAGGCAATACCACACAGTGGTTTCCTACTCATGATGTGAGTTAATTCACTTAATATGTCTTTAATGGGGAGAGGCTTTTCTTTGTATAAAATGGTTTCCACACTGACCATTATCTGAAATCAAGCCTAATGATGGCTCCAGTTTATGATAATGACCATTATCACACAGACCACCATCATGTCTGCCAAATGATCAAATGATCTTGCATTTCTTACTTGCAGTCTGAATTCGTTAGTCATGTAAATTTAAGCCCTTGATGAAGCTTACCCCCCGTTTCTCCTCACACCCTCCTGTATAATATTAGACATCTGATGCTTTTGCTGCTGTTGTTCAGACCTTATATTGAACGAAGGCTGCTTTTGAAGTTCTTAACAGCATATAGTATATCATCTTTGCCCTCATCAGGCCTTAATGGGCAAAAATAAATGCAGGAATCTCCTTAGTTAACACAGTCATCAGCTTCAGTATATATAGGTAACTGTGAGGCAATAATAATAATTTGTAATAACACACGCTGGCTCTTGGTGTCTGATGCCACATGAATCCTTTGAAGTGCAGACTGTTGATTACTGTAAATGAGAGCTGTTTCAGGGTGGATTGTGGGTAATTATATGCAGTGCACCCCAGGGAGCAGTGCTAGGACCCAGGGGACAGCGGTTCCACAGGAGAGTGAAGCACAGACAGAGCAACACATGCTGGGCCACCGATTCCCAGCATGAAACAAGTCAACAGGCCTGTCTTTTATTTCTAATGTCTGTGATTTACATGAAAGAACCACTGTCACCCAACCGCAACAGAGTGTTGTGTACCACAGTTTGATTGACAGGATTTCATATTTCACATGTCCCTGCACCCCCTACTCCCTCCCTGAACAACTTGATGATGATTGCAGCATTATAACATAGAACATATTGTCAGTTTAGCTACTGAGAAATGCAACTATACATATATACACACACACACACACACACACACACAAACATATATATATATATGTATATATATATATATATATATATATATATATATATACACAAAGTATATATGTATACATTGCTTGTGTGTGTACAATTTAGTTTAAAGCGGATATGAAAATATATAACTATATATAACTTTTTTTTTAAATTACATATAGTACATATTTCAAATATAGCCTATATATTATGTCATCAACAGTAACTCTTCTGCACCTTAGGTGGATTCTGTTGTAATAATATAAAATTTGTCTTCATAGAGGAAGTTATAATTGCAGGAAAATACTGTACATTCAAAAACATTTTTTAAAATGTCCTGATATGTTGTTTCGACGACATAATAGTGTTTTATATTCATTGAGTATATACTGCTTATAGATGCTAAATAGGGCGCTAAAAATCACCAGTTTTTCTAAGTACATATTTTTAATTGTCCTTACCTATCACATATACATTGAAAATTGAATTCAAATTAGGATGCAATGTGAGGCAAAGTTTCCAATCATGCTGGGAGCCCCGCAATCTCTTTCTCTTCACTTGAGCTCATTTCTCCACTAATGACTTTGCCCTCTGATGCAAGCCAAGGGATCATCAAAGGTCCTTGAAACAAAAAGGGAAATATAGCAATTACTGGGACTTTCATCGGCAAGAAAGAGATTAAAAACCCTGTGGTTGTATAAGTGCCCGAGAAGCAAACCGAGATCTGTTTCACTATTAAATGTATATTCAAGCACTTCACTTCAGACGTCGTTCATCATCAACGTGTTCTTCCTCTCACCCCCTTCATTCATTTTTTTTCCATGCATGATAATAGAATCAAATGTATTATGTATTACTAATCACATGATAAAAGCCTGTGGTGCTAGTAATGCATGTAGATTCCAAAATGCTGTGCATGTACAAGAAAAGTCATTGCCTTTTTAACAGTGGCCTGAGGGAATGGAATTGTCCCTTAGCCTCCATAACCATTGACACAAAAGGTCCCCAAACAATTTCAAATTACTGCTTTATTTCTCTCTCTTATATAATCCACCCACATTATTAAATCTACCACCTTCTGGGACTTTACTGATACAATAATATTACAGTGCTAAGATGTTTACATTCGAGACCGCTAGCTTTCCTTGTTATAAACATGTATGCCCTTAGGACTTGTACAATACGTATGCATACTACTTGCCCTAAATGCAGCACAGGTCATTTTCTTTTTAAGAGGGGTCAATATTACCTCAAGCAAAGGGGCCAAGGCCAACACCAGAACCTGACTGAGCAGAAAATGGCTCCTGATACTCACAGATGAGATCTATTATACATTAAACATGCTTGTAAATATTCACTAGTCAGACCATTCAAATGGAAAATATGGTTTAGGTCAAAGGTCTATGAAAATGTTGTCTCCCGAGGAAGTCCCCCTAGAATAGAGGCAATGATGATAACAGGGAGAAACACCCATAGGGGACTCGGGAGAACATTAAGAGTTGTTTTACATGTTTGACTGTGGGACAGCGATGATACCAGGGAGATAAATGATGGGCACTTATCAGACTGGACTGACCTAGAGTTATGTACCATGGCTAATGGAATGTAACACTCCCATCAATTATACACAGCCAGGCTGAATTACAATGAATTAATGTCCAGTAAAGTTTTCTAAATAATTCTGTTCAAGCATTTTATTAGCATGAAAAATAAAAAAAATAATTAGACCACACAGATACGAGGAGGAATGCCGTGAACAGGTTGGCTTTCTGAATACAACAATGCTTATTGAAATCCATGAATAGCAAAGCACAAAAGGTACAGAATAATACGTGGTTGTCAGTTTTATTAGTGGTTTGTCTCACTGACAGGATCACATGGCTTGAAAATTATTTCATCATGTTCAAGTCCAACTGTGGGACTACGGTGTTATCTTCTATTTTTGTCTCTCTCGGCCGTATATTTCAGAGGCCAGGAACAATGTAGTCTGACAGACATATTCTTTATGAGGGGCTCGTGGTCTCTCTAATTTGACACAGTTGTCAGAGATAAAGCTCCTTAGAGAGTGTGGCCATGCTCTGGGTAAGAATGGGGATTAAATTAACACCCCCACCTTCACATCCTGTGACCCCAATACTGGAGAATAAAACATACATGGTGACTCACTTCAACACCCCACATCTCCCTTCCAACTTCATCTGTGTATGCATTTGATTTTATTGCTAAATAAAAATAAATAAAATAAAATAAAACAATAATGCACTGCTCAGCTTCTCATTGCTGAAATCTGAATTCACCAAGAATGTGGATTGAATGTAATTAAATAAATAAAATAAAAAAACACAAAATCTATTTTAACAATTTAATTAAAATGTAATTATTATTTATATATGAAGAAACAACGCTGTTTATCAACAAGCATCTTTACTGTAAATGTGGCTATAATGAGAGTGAAATGACACCTCAAACACAGTGTAACAATACACTCCCGCTCCTTGGTAGTTTCCTATCAAATGACCCGAGCACGCAAAATCAAATCAACACTGGAATGGATCATATCAAATTCTAATGAAAACATAATGTGCTCTTAAAATGTGTGTTGGCCCGGCAGCCAGTCATCCAGAGAGTCTCCCCCAGATGACGTGATGAATAGGGAACACCGATCGAATATGCATCAAAGTCGAGCTCATGATTTATGTAATAGCAGTCACTTGGACACTGATTAGCTGCTCTGTCAAGCGTGTAATACGAGAGGCACAACCCCTGGTTTATCAGTCATTTATCTGAAGTGCGTCCTGATATTATCACTGGATCCTAATGTCATCATTATGCCGCACAGCATGTGCGGGCCAGTGTGTCATGGTGCCGGCGACACTGCCTGTCAGGAGTTCAAGCCTCTTCATTTGCAAAGTGCTCAGACATTCATAGCACTATGTCAACAGTAAAATAGAGAAGCCACATCATATCAGAGATGGAGGGACAGAGGCACAGAGGCACACTAAATAAGTGGGCACTAGAGGGTATAGAGAAATTTTGTCACGTCTTTGTGGTTACGGTATTGCTTATATGATGATCAAGCTAATTCTTTTGAGAGGAGTGGAATAACAAAGTGTCAGAGTAAAAAGAACTAAATAACAGGTTGCTTTTTTCATGCCTGCTTCATGGTTTGATTTAGAGGAACAGACATAACATCTACTGTACACTGGGTATACACAATGAGAACACCCAGACCTCCTCAATGTGCAATGTGAGGCCCACAGAGCCATTTCTCCTGATTAAAATGCACACTCACACACACCACTGTGTGAGAGGATGGTGGTTGTTCAGTCTGTCAGGACTTTCCTGCTCTCCTAGAGAATATCTGATATCATAAATGACTTCAACTCCTCCCACGCCAACATGTGAGTGAGACTGCGAACACAGGAAAAGAGAGCAAGACACAGACAGGCAGTATATGACTGAGCTATGACAATCATACATTACAGGATGGACAAAACTGCTAATAAACAATTTCTGTCACTATGACAAAAAAGGTTAGGGTTGTTATTCTCACAAACATCTGGTGCTGTACACTAAAAGGAAGCCGTGCAACATATAAGTCTATCAACACCTCACACAAACAAAAATTATGAGGGAAACTGAACAGGAAAAAGAGCTCTTTGAGTCTCAAACAAAAGATATCAGCCCGGCTGCCAACACAGACAGGGCACCACACCTTGGCAATGATGCCGCTCACAATCAAAGGAACAGTCGTCATCAGTGGAGCCGTGTTTTTAAAGGATATCTTAAAAAGATTGAAAATATGTGTCATTATGGAAAACAATTGAGTGTGGAACCTTTAGTATAGCAAGTTATGTCACTCACACGCACTTGAGGCTGTTTATTTCAACACAGCATGGCTAAAGTATTTCCTGTTTTTAAAATAAGTTATTTTCGCTCATCAGAATAAATATATATGACTGTACAAACAAAATGTAAAATGCGCAAAACAGCCTTGATGTGCCAGCAGTAATTAAAATTAATATCCGGTAAAAAAATAGCATTACAAAAAGCAAAAGCTGTCTTTAAATTAATTAAAGTTGCACATTTGAGGCATTTTTTTTTTGTAAATGTAATAAAGCAAACACAAAAACATCCAATGTGACTGCCACATATGATAATTGTCTGGCCACTGAATGCAGCATTAAATGATTTCAAACAGTATGGCTCAGAAGATCCAGCAGAGGGGGCTGCTTACTGCAATCATATGCTGATTAATTGAGCTTGATTCTCCCCATGCTGCGAACATAAGTTGTCCCACACTGTAGGCTACATGTTGGTATGTGGGTAAAGGTTACAAGGCTTTATCGAAGTCACCTTTTACCACAGGTAGCCCTTCACATCATTTTTGATGAATATTAAGAAAACAGTGATTTTCTGATTATCCCTCATCAAGCCTATATCAAACTAGGTTATGTTCATTTTTATTAATTGTGCATGTTGCTCTCTAATTAGCTAATGAGAGACAAAAAGCAGGTTTAGAGCAGAAAAATGCAAATGACTCTTAGAAAATAGCACAAAAAAGTAAATGGCAAGGCTGAGAATCATCCTTCATTGAAATGTCAGAGATAAATGGCTCAAATGTCACATCAATTAAAACGGGGGACAGTTAGTAGTTCATTAAAGAGAGAGCCATATTGCACCGTCGGGTACCGTTGCCAACCCTTACTATCTGGGGCAGACTGGCAGCGGGTCCAGATGGCACGGAAATCCTCACAGATTTCAAAATGGTCTCTGCAGGGGTGGCGTTTTCTCCCCCGCTCCCACCCTCACCGCTGAGATGGGGTGTGGGCCACAGGCCCACGCCGGCCTACACATTCCAAACGGAGGCATGCAGAGAGCTGAAGGCACCACAGAAATAAAAATAAAGCTGCAGAGGACAACAGACATTTTTAAACAATACATGACTGATGCCACACACTTGGTCATAATGACTGAAATATGTGCTTCAACTAAATGTATGACAGCTCAAGGCAACATAAGGCAACTCCCTGTCCTTTAAACAGTATAGAACTCTAATGAAAGCATTGTGCTCTGCCTTATGTGTTGTTCATAATAACATCCTTACTTTATTATTTGGTAATACATAAGATGTTGCAGTCACAAAGATGTTTTTTTTTTTTTATGCCTGGGACCCTAAAGTCCTCACTAAGAAGCTCTCACTGGAGGAATTGGATAAATGTCCCAACTATAAGTGAAAAGATAACAGTGTTTGAAATTAATGCTCAAAATATGCGTTATCATATTTTTTTTTCCTGCTGTAGAATATCAAATAAATCAAATACCTAAATCACTACCATTACTAGTCTTCGGTGTACTGGGGACCCCCTGAAGGACCCCAAATCCCAACTTGAGACCCATTAGACAAGCCTTCTGTGTCTGTCCCTGGCAGGGGAGGAGCGGAGACTTTATACCGACCAATAACAGAGCGAGAGCGGACTTTTCCCTCTTGTGATTGGCCGGCTCGACCACGCTGTGTCTAGAAACAGGAAGAGACTTTCTGTCACGTTTGTTTTGCAGAAGGAAGAAAAGCGGGCATCGCACAGACACCGCACGGATGCAAATGGCTTTATTGTAAGATACAGGGCTACTTTATGGTGTTAAACTTCCTTTAACAAAGCTTGTCATTATCTGCAGTTCAGAAACTATCCGTATTATCTTGTACTACCGAGGGCTATCTAGTGTGGGCCTTCAGGTACGAACCCCTGCTTATCTTTTCGCCATTTAAAGTGCAAACTTAATATTAAAACTTAATGTAAACAACTTGTAACACGCGTACACCTTCCAAGAATTGCGGCGAAGTTTGTCTGCGTTTCGGCATGAATTTCTAAAATCTAAAATCGCACACTAAGGACACATGTTGCATTTTCACACGTGCGCAGTCACACTGCGTTTCTACTCAATTAATCACGCAGGTTTGACCGGGAACTAGTCTAATGAGAAACGAGTCAGATGATTGACGAGCACGAGGAGGCTGCCAGTGATTTTTAACAACACAAGCTGCTTATTGTTTGTTGTTCCTCACCGTGAAGAGCTGGGTAAACATTCAAGTAGGCAAGTAGTCACTTAGACTAGTCTACTGCACCGAAAACGGCACAAAATAAACATGATAGCATTATTTTTAATCAGTGTAGACTATTAGCCAAGGCCATTATTGCCAAAGTCCATTATTCTATCTATGAGTCCATTACCAGCTTGCTAAATGGCAGGCAGTGTGTTCAGCGCTTATCCAAAGTGCACTGTACCATTGTTTGGCTCAGAAATTTCTCGCCTTTATTGTCAGTTCAGGCAAACCCCCGATGAATACAGTGAGAGAGCTGCAAGACTAGAAACAAGAAAGTTGAAGGAGACGCATTTGTGATCGCATACCATGACAGATGTGGTGGTGGTGTGTGTGAAGAGGTGGGGAGGGTGGGAGGGGGGCAACTCAAAGTATAAATGAAACACTGCAAATGCATGACTACTTTTTATATCATATAACCTTTGTTTAATCTAAAAATAAATTTATCCATTGTTAAATTAAAAGTACAGGCTGCATTGAGCAGTGGAGCATTTTTATTTTTATTTATTGTTTGTGTTAGGCCTACAACTAATTATTAATGTAATTGTTTTTAATTGTCTATTGTCATATATAATATAAGAGTATATATATATACACGTGTCCAAAAAAATATCCTTTACTATCACATGAGACAAAGAATGACAGCAAATCCAGTTTGCAAAGCTGGAACTAGGGACTCTTTCATATTTTTAGTAAAGTGATTAATTGATCACTAGAATAGTTGCCTGTTGCGATTCATTGAATAATTGTTTCAGCTGTACTTTGCCTTTGTTGCTTGTACCTTGTCTACAGGGCTGCATCTAATGAGTGCTAAAAGTTTAAAGTGCATTTTCCATTTGTTTCAGAAGTGTTTGTTTTGCCGATAGCACCTAATGATGACAAAAAAATCTTTTAGGTATAAAATGTCATCATTGGTGAGGAAATTCTCCATCAGAGAGTGCTTAGTCTGTTGATATATTGGAGCTGCAATGAATAGTCAATTAATTGTTTAGTCAATGAACAGAAAATTACTACTATTTTGATAAGTAATTATTCATCTGAGTCACTTTTGTAAGCAAAAGCTGAAGTCATTCTCCGGGTACAGCTCGCCAAATTAAAGAATTTGCTACTTTTCTCTGTTTTTCTATCATAGTAAACTGAATATGTTTTATTTGTCAGACATAAGGTATTTGAAAGATCACCTTAGAGTCTGGGAAACTTTGATGGACATGTCTCACTATTTTCAGATATTTTATACAGTAAAGGATTAAATGATTAATCGAGAAAACAATTTGCAGATTAATAATGAAAATAATGGTTAGTTGTGGCTCTGCATATGTCTCAATTAATATATAAACGTGTTAAAAATTCATGAATGTGTATTACAAGCACTATTAGAAATAAAAAAAAAAAGAAGAGAAAAGAGATATTGTGTTTGTACCCTTTAGACACTTTTCAGATCAAGGTTCCAAGAAGGAAAGGTTTCCTTGGTTGGAACTCTTACAATCAATGTGACCTTTATTTATTATAACCCCCATCTCTCAAAAACTCACATATAACATAGTCAATCATCTCTCCTTCCCTCAAAGTAAAAATAAAAAAGGAACTGCTGTCTGGTTATTGCCAGTATCCATCTCAGTCGTCAGAAAAGCTGCACGTTTTTGCTGTTGTTAAGGGCTGGAAACCAGAATCCCATCGGAGTTGCACCCTAAGGAACAAATTTAATGCTAGAAAAACATCCCGGCCATCAACCAAAAATGACGGATTGAAAATAATGTCGAGCTATCTTGGGAATCCCCCACCAGACAAGGGAACAGACTGCATTGTTTTTCTCATTTATGTGATATATAGAACAGAAAGAGGGGAAAAAATGGGCGATTTATTGGTTAGATAGGCGTATTCTTTTCCATGCACAAAAGAAATATTGGATAGTAATGTAGGGATCAAGTCACATCATGACATTGTTTGGAGGCTAGGTGTTCAAATATGTAAGTCATCATCCGTTGGTGGCCCGCTAGGTTTTCAATAGATCATTCAATGCAAATATGTGTGGGAAATTGTGAAAGTTGCCACATGAATATGTCAATGAACGCAGTGTAATTTGTGCTTCTTTAGCAGGGCAGCGAGATGAAGAAGCAGAGGGAGAACCAGTGCACTCAGAAGACCATCTCCTTGCTGAGCCCCCTGGGGACGATCCAAGTCAGTGGATGTGAGAATGGTGTGCACACCATCCAGATCCTAATGGATGTCGCACCTGCTGAAAGGTACTGTACAACAGCCGTGCTGGTGACGTGATAAACAAAGGTGTGAAATTTACAGGCAGACAGAATCCACTCCTGTGATGGAGTGCCACCATTCCTCATTGGAAGCAGGGCATTTTTGTAGATCCCACAAGAAATATCCTGGAGAAAGTTGGGCAAATATGAGCAGGCACTAGAAATATGAGGGGCACTAGAATACAGTTGGGCTTGAAATTAGATTTCTGATGGCATGTGGTTGTGATTCTTCCCGCAGTATATTTGAAATTTCAGAAAAATAACTTGTTTATTAGCCACAGGGGAGTTGATTAGAGCTGATGTCTGTAGGGTCAGCAAAGGCCATGGGGAGCATGGACTGCTCGCTCCTGTTTATTTATGTTTCCTCCAAGTTGAATGCAGTAGTTTTGAGTGTCAACTGACACTCAGAAATGTAATATGTGATTGCATTTCACGCCGTACCCATCCCTCAAAATTGTTGTAATGTTGACAGTCTTCCCGAAACTGATTAAACTCTGCGTTAATAAGTACTTATTCCTTATTTTTACAGGTCCACATCCTACATCTCAGATTAGTTTTGATTAGATTGAAATTAAATATCCATGTATCGCAGATTCGCATTTGATAAACTTGAATGGTTTGGGAAATTAAACCATTTTCAAATGCACCCAGATAGGAAGTTATCCTTTTGAAAATGTATGTTCAAATTCTAATTTATGGAAACCCATTAATAACCTTGTATATTATACCTCAACATGTGTTTCCTTCTCGACTGTCTGCTATTTCCTAAAATTCATCAAGCAGTAAAAACATTCCACTTGTTGTTAATGAGTTGAAGTGAGAAAATTAATAATATGGAATTTTGATTATGGAAGATGTCCTGTAACCATGCGCAAGCACCTTTCTCCGTCTCCTTGTGAACAGGGTTTAATTTGTGTGTTCAGGTTCAGTAGGAATATGCAAATGAATTTAATGATTCGCATCACTAGATCATTTCTCAGTTTAATATCATTTGCTATGTCGGTCATAAATGAAGCTTCGATCACATCACTGTCTGTACGTTCTCAAAGGTGTGAGCAAGAAATCACTAAACCAGATGTTTAGATTTTATCACGACTAGTTGAATACAAGGTTATTGTCATAGGACAGGGGAACTAGAGCCACCTCAGATATATGGAGTAACGCAATGTAAACAGGCATTAAGGGAGGCGAGATAAAGTGACAAAATATAGGCTTATCTTTGCAACCGGCTTTACATGTAGATCTCACAAAAGCCTGCCTGTAGCAGTAATAGTTCAGATCAGCCATTTCCATTGATTTATTTATGACATACTAAACAAGGCTCTTTCCAGCTTTGGATGTGGTGTGGTGCAGGCTTAGGAAGTCAGTGTGATAAATGATCTCTAAGAGCGTATTTTGGATAAGGGAAATAGATAACGTCCATGCATAACATAAAGGGAGACCTACAGTAGATATTTGTGAGCGAGTCAAAGCTTTGAAGGCTTATATGAGTGTGTTTGTTTTCCAGAATTCACTATTGGTTGGTGCTGAACAGCCAAAGCAGCAACAAAAGCATTTGTGGCATTGATAGATAGTTATTGATAAATGCCATTATAGCTACATAAACGCCCTTGAAGTATTGCTTACACACCATGACCGTCAGCTCTTTCTAATAGAAACGTCTCAAGCCCCTTTTGCTTCCTAACTGATCTTAGGAACATTTCCTGAAATCAACCTCCTCTGCCAGTCTAACGACAGCCCTGAAGGCACCATCAGATGAACAAATTCATTACATCTCAACAACCCCTGTTGGGGCCCTACGCACCAGCCTCCCTGTTAACCAGTTTTTCTCCCCTTTAGTTTTTAGCATGGCCTCAACGTTCACAGAAAAATGATACGCATTTTGTTTACAGGAGATTACTATTATCTGAAATATGATGCTTCTTGCCTCTTTCACACAGAGCACAGACACATAATACAGAGGAAATCATAGAGCACTTTTTTATTAGGGTGAAAAATGAAAAAAGGGCTGGACTCCTGCCCCGAGACATTTTGTGAGCATATTATTTTACAATGCTTTGATCAATTTGTCTGTCAAGCTGGCTGAGATGTGGGGGAGCAGGAAAAAAGCAATTTAGCTTGTGAGGTCCTCAATAGAAATGTACTACAGGAGCCTGTGTATGACATGTTGCATTAGAACCTGAGTAGCCTTTATTGCCTGATAATGTCGCAAGGCAATGCTGATATCAATCACCCTTTAACAGCCAGTGTGATGTGTTTTTATGAAAAGAAAAAAAAAAATGCATGAAGCATTTCTTGGAAAATAATTGATTTAATTCAGAGCTGAGGGATTTCTACTTTTAACAACACAAAAATATTGTGTTGGAAAATAAAAAAAAATAATAAAAAAAACAGGCACAAAATGTGCTAGAAGCTAAAAATGGTTAAGAACAGACTCTTTGCATACGCTCCTATAGAAAATTGTAATTAATTTTACACGGATAAACATTCTGTCTCATTTGCATATAGATATAAACAATATATTTGTGCATCTGAATTCCCAGCACACTCGAGTCACATGATCTGCCTAAAATCCTAAGTGGCTAAAACCAAAAATTATCTTTATATTTCCCAGGCCATAAATCCGGCTTTTTTCTCTGACACAAAGCCTTATAAATCTGTGTCTGATTTTTCACATTGCACATTGTTTTTAGTTAATGATTTTCATCTGTTTGTTGTTGCTGTGATAGCGGGGAAATGTACCATATGCTCCGGCAAAAGACAAATGATTAGCAAATGAAATTCTGGACAGCTGTCTGACTGAAAGCGTTTGGTTGATAGCATTCTGCTACCATAATTAGCTTAAGCTTTGGGTTAATTAACTTTCTACCTGGATATGCATAATAATAGCATTCTGCAGAAAGCCAAGGAGCTTCCAGTATATCAGCAGCAAAGGCTGGCTTTTTATTTTGTATTTCGGCAGCATATTTCAATTTCAAGAGGCGATTTAGCTCGGGAGCATCGTCAAATATTGTAGATTTTACTCCCCAAGCCAGATAATTCTGAAACAATAGGGGTGTATTATGTGGCAGAAATGCCATTTCTGAATGTAATTAAAGCGGATGAAAGCAATCACCAATTTTTAAACGCTTTTGTCTAGCATGAGGCCTACTTGTAAAAAAAATACCCATCAAGAGGAGAAAAGAGGCAAGAGAACCCCCAAGTCCTTATATAAGAGGCCTTTGAGACTGAAGTGAAGTACAACAGTAATTAGTCTTTTGTATGAATTTGCTGGCCATGGTCATGATTAGTTAAGCATATGAGAGGACTGCAGGACTGTATTGCTCTTAAGGAGGAGGGTGTTAAAGTCTATTTATCACCAGTTATCCTCACAGCTTTCCATTATCACTGACAACACTGGACGGGGCCTGAGAACAGCCTAATTGTTCTGAGGTGGAGTGTTTTTGTGTCAAACCTGTCACCCCCAGTCACATTGGCATTCATAAGCAGCCAGACATTTTCCATATATCTAGCCCTAATACCCAAGCTGTCACAACAGCTTTTACACACTACCAATGCTAGTGTGAAATATCTGAGGTGATGCATTTATCGTTTTTCTCACACTCGTGTTCTGTTGTGAATCAATGTCCTGGTTCACACTGAATAGCAGTATGGTAAATGTGTTCCGTGTTTGGGGCCTGTTTACACGATGTGCTCACACACCGGGAAACATAGCAAACAACTTTTATTTTTTTCCCCACTGTAAATTCTCTTCTCTCTTCCTCTCTGTCGCCCTTTCTCTCTCTTTCTCTCTCTGGGTCTGTTATATTTAGTCTAACATATAATTTTAATCAATTTAAAATATTATTGCGCCAGCTATATAGACACAACTGCTAAAGAAACTGCTTACATTTGTAACTAAAATGCTTTGTCATACAAACAGTGATCTGCTGAGATATTGAATGAAATCATCAATAAAGCAGGGGGGAGACGTTTTGACGTAGTCCCTTTAGAAATGGTATGAATAATTCATTGTGTAATGATATTCAGATGATTTTTGTTCTATTTTTTACTGCAGCCTTAGAATATTGTTTTGCATGTTGTGAAGTGTAGTACTCAGCTGCGTATTCATTAAGGTGCTGCTCCCACTGGCCCTTGGACCCATCTGTGCTCTATGTTTATGCCTCTGTCTCCCGGGACTGTCCCAATCAGGCTGCATGTGCCATTTCCTGTGTAAACCAACACCTGTGTAACACACTACCTGTAAACCGCCCATGTAGACGAGACACTGACATTCACTCAGATGAAAATCTGCAAATGTTGTGGTTTCTAAAGCGGACCCTCCAGGGTGAGGACGGGAGCCGAGCGAGAGTTACCTCTCAGTGAAGAGATGCAGCCAAAAGCAGCTCCTGCAGTTGTTGTTGTTGTTGTTGTTTTTTTTTTTCTTACCCCCCTGTTGTCGACCGTGAAGTTTTCCCGGCACGAGGGTTGCGCTAGTTTGTTTTAGAACTTGATTGGATTCTATATCTGCAACATGCAGAAGTGTACAGTGTGTGACATACTAACGCAATATGCAGAGAGATGATTCCGCTCTGACATCTTGGAGAGGAGTACGAGTCAATTATGCCCAAGTGTTGTTCTTGCTTATCTTCCTGCGGCACCAAACAAGGATTTAGTCAAGGATTTAGGGGTGAGGGGGCGGTGGTGGGGATCATGGTAAGCGGTTCACAACAAAACACTCAAAACTCCTGGGAGCGGGCACTGATTTAAAAATAAATTACAGAAGACGAAGCGCTAACACTCAAGGGCCCTCAGCAGTGCTGGCGTACACAGGTGAAGATTAGCCTCCTCGCTAATCAGAGGAACAAGGCAGTAATTTGCTCTGAACACAGACAGTAATTAGGACTTGGTGACACTGGATTCCCATAATGCCTTTGTGCTTGACGTGGTCAAATTTTGACAGAGGCTATCCATGCAGGGTCACTGTCCCCCCAGTCTCTCGGCCCTCTTCAGTTGAGGCTCTAAAAGGTCCCTGCAGTTACAGGGGATCCCTAATGTACTTTATGCCTCCCTCACTGGCTCCTTACCATTCGGGTAATTGGAATCTCTTACTGTGGCACTTGAGAATAGAGGCTAAAAACGCTATTTGAAACTGCTCAGTAGTCTGTTGTAGATAAACATTGCTGCGTCGGGGTGTGGATACACTACATAATGGAGTAAGAGTTAAGGCTCTGGTAATACATGCCTTCACTGACTCCTGTGGCTAGCCAGTTGGGAGAAGACCTAATTGTTGTGTGCTTTGTTGCCGACTCTGCAGTATTTTACCACCACCTTTATGTATTGGAGCGAGTGTTGCAGCCTCTTTGGTGGACATTCGCTAATAAGAGTTGTTGTATATCTAGAGAGCAGTTTATCCAGCCCAGCTGTTTTTATTTTGAAACGGCAGAGCACAAAACGTGCGGCCCACAACAGAGTAAGAGGCATTCCTTACAGCACACCACTCGGAAAGCTCCCGACTTTACTGCTGCAGTAGCTAGATAGGCATCTGAATGATCTTCAAATGGTTGAACAACTTGCATTGAGCAAGTGGCTTACAATTGTATCACAGCCTTTGGCTCAGAGACCATCAGGATCTTGACATTCATAGAGACATGCTGTATTTTTTTCCCTTTTTAGACAGTCATTTTAGGCTTTTTTCATGCTCTCTTGAGTCTTTGACGTCTGTGAGTTAAGTATCTGGAGCTATAAGGCTGAGGAAAATATTGGACTGCTCTTGGCCTTTTCTATTTCATCCTCTGACCCGCCATGTTACCCATGATCGGTGAAGGAGAACTCTGGCAGGCTGTGTCAAAAGTGACAGCCGATCGAGTCAGGATGAGCGCCATCACGCTTCACAGGATGGAGGCATGAGTTCTGAGTTTTTCCCCTTTTTTGTGCAATATACCATTACACCCTTCGCCAGATTCCTTTCAATTAGATCCTGTGGTTAACCTGTTTCATTCTTATGTCTGCAGCCGATAGAAAAAGTCTTACTGAAGTCTTGTGCAACGAGAGATACAGAATATGTTAAGGGAAATTGACAAATTTAATGTCAGCTATTCTTTTTTTTTTGCCTTTGTCTCCTTTGAATGTTTCCTCCAGGTTGAATGAAATAACCTCCAACATTATATAAATGCTCAATTCATTCTTTATATTAGAGTTGGAAAATAGGAAGGACTCCAAATGACTCCCACTTTACGCAGCAATGATTTATGGTAATTGGAAATTGATTGTGACAGGAGCACAATATTAGAAATTTTCTCAAATCACAATCTTCTATCAAGGGAAATATTCTTTTTAGTGCAGCAGGTCCTGGCTAGTTTGGAATTAGTTTCTTATTTCCTTACCTGTGATGAAATAGTAAACGCCTGAAGGACAATGAAAAAAAATATGATTTTAAGTGGTGGAGAGATAATAAATAACAACATTTGCTTTGACCAAATGAGAATTTTTTTTTTTGTTCAAACTTAAACACACTTGTTAAACATAGTTATTGAAATACTGTTTGTAATCACTGCTAATTATAATACTTCGTTTTTATACAGGGCAGTTACTTTAAGACAGTATAGAGATCGCTCCTCCTTTGAGAGTTTCTTTGTAATTAGCCCGACATTTATTACACATCTCTAATCTCTCATTTGAAGGGCACAGTTTCTAATGTGCCAGTGTGGACTCTGTAAAGATCATATGATGCTGCTTGATTTGTGATTCACTGAAGCCTGAAGCGACTGGAAATGTTGCCTGTGCAGGAGCTACATCTCCACTGCCCACATGCTCTTTAAAAACAATCCCCCATCGCACCCAGAGGTGACAGACTTCAGCTCGACTGATGTTGTTCCACTTTTATTTATTTATTTTGGTGTTGTTTACCGGCCATAACATGTACTGCATTGCATTAACTTTTACTACTGTCAATGTTGTATCACTCAAAACACCTTTAAAGCAAGCGCATCCATATCGGAGGGCTGAGGGGAGAGGAAAATTAGCCACGGTGACAAGTCTGAAGTGTGAGCTGGAGGTCAAAGGTGCCAAGCCTTAAGCAAAGGTGCTCTAGCCTTTGTCCGGTAGATTGTAAGGGCCTGCGGGTCCAACAGGAACATTTCCACACACAATATCCCCGAGCTGTCAGTGTGCAGCGGCTGGAACATCCTCTCAGAGAGAAAGGGGGGGTGTGGAGGGGTAAAGGAGGTGGTGGTGGTGGTGGTGG
>NW_019521753.1:235955-266877 GCF_002814215.2 Seriola lalandi dorsalis | reverse complement strand
GAGGAGGGGGTGGGGGGGTGCTGTAGAGAAGGAACAGTGGCCTGAAGATCCTTGCTGAGAGAAAGAGGGGTGGGGGGATGGTGGGTGTGTGTCGGGGTGTAGGTGGTGGGGAGCCAAAAGAGCTGGAGTGAGAGGATAGAGAAATAGAGAGGGGGGAAATGAGGAGGGAGAGTTGGGGAGGAAGGGGAGGGGAGGGATAGAAAGGAGAGACAATGACAAGTAGGGGCTGGCTGGGCACTCACCCATGCCGACAGAGATTGCCATGAGCCATGGCCATTGTTTGAGCGGGTCTCAGCACAGGACCCGCCAGTGGGTTTCCGATCTTTCACCACTCAACTATAAACTGCTGTGTGGTTTATTTAGAAATGAGGGTATTTACACCTTTTACTGTATTTACACCCACTGTTAAACGGCACCCAGGAGATTTCCATCGCACAGCCACAAACTAGCAGGCAGAGCGGTTCTCTGAAAACTGACCTGCTCAGTCATAACACTCCAGTAAACCTCAGCTTCACATGTCCAATATAAAACGTTGCTCAAACTGTGACCTGCAGAAGTGTAAAAACACTTTAGGGCCGTGTTGTTACGGCAGGCAGGAGAGAGACGGTCTGTGTGTTTAACAAAGTAAATGTCTATTATTAATACCATACAGGATAAGCCAATTTTGAAAAAGGGGCACTTAAATGGTGATATTATTTATTTATAAGTCCTGTACACCAGTTAATGGAATTGGCGGCCTGCTTTAGATCCACAACACAGCTTGAGGTCCACTTTGCAGTAATGCACATGCTAAGAGAGGACCTTCCCAGTAGGGTCTTTAAGTGTCAAATATGGGTCAGTCTGCTTGCATTGACCTGGGGGGTGGTCAGCAGCGGAGAGAAATTCAGCTGTTAAGTGATGCCAACTCAACCATCGGCAAATTCCTCCAAGCATCTACTCATGCTAAGATGCACGTCCAAGTGCGGTGCTTTGCTGGCCAGCACCGCTCTGGCCAAAAAATCCATTTATTCTTGTCATGAACTATAAACTAGACCCAAGCAGAGTTGAAACTGTTGTTAACGCTCTGCTCTTAACTTTTTTTTTTCATAACAGCTGCAAGACTTTTGAAAACTCTCCTTTTTTTTTTTTTCCTTCCAGAAACTGGTTCTGCTGAAGTTGTTTGAAATAATGTGTTAGCGCTGTTCCTTATGACCTGACAATGTTTTCTTTCATACTCTATCACACGGCACCTCATATAAATATATATCTACTGTAACAAATGTCAGGATTACTGTCTCTCTATTTTCTTGAGCTTCTCTCTGTCTTTCACTGCTCTGATATTTGTCACTGCTGAGTGACGCGTGCGCAGATCTTTAGATTTTAAGCACGTCTTGATGAACAACTTTTGTTTCACTCTGCAAATTATGTCATCTTGCATCTGTGTCACCCGTGGCGTGTTATTATACTCCTGTGACATATTTTAGCACTGTTCAACCAAGAATTGGGTACTATGATTGCTCCTCTGATCCCCACCTCACCTCCCCGTCCTGCCTTATATCCCTCACAGGAGCAGCGGGGCCCCCCTGAGCTGTGTGGTCAACGATAGCCCGGCAGAAACGAGCCCCGAGTTGCAGCGCTGCGTTGAATGGCTCCAGGCGTACTTCAGTGAGCCGCAGACCGCTGGGAGTCTCCCGCTCCCTGCCTTTCACCACCCCGCCCTGCAAGGAGGTCTGTCATGGATAAATATTTGCAGAGCCATGACTGGGATCAGGCTTTCACTCTTAATTGTCAGTTACATCACTTACACTCACTGGCTCACTGTGTTATAATGAAGTATTTTATGGCTGAGAGAGAGAGAGAGGGTGAGGGAGAGAGAGAGCGAGAGCAGAGGAGAAGCGAGTGAGTGGGTGAGTGAAGGAGAGAGAACAGAACACAGAGCTGTAACTTGGTTCAGTAATCTGTGGCAGCTCTTACCACGCGTGTTAGTCTTGGCAAGCTTTTCCATGATTCTTGGCACATTCTTTGAAACTGATCGAATTCCACTCTTGACATTTTCAGACAGGAAGCTTTTTTTTTTTTTAATGAGAACATGTGAATGGTGGTAAAGTTTGAATGAGCTTATTGTTGGCTTGACCAGTCACCTAGGGCGAGTAAAATGAAAGCACCCCAAAAATGGACAATTAGTGTCCTTTCAACTGGTTGCTGTGACTGTGGAGCGAATGATTGAGGGTGGTAAGGAAAGAAATGAGGAATTAATTATCCCTGGAGTTTTTTTTTTTTTTGTTTCAAGGAAACAAACAATAGTTGCAGCCTGACAACTCATTTTTGAAATCAGAAACTTCTCTCGCTCGTGGCCGCTTCCAAAACAATTACAGGCTATTTCTTTGTCACGCTGAGACGTTCATTGCATTTTAACTTAAAGATTTTCAGAAGTGCTCATTTAGAGTCAGAAGCACACCTACACAGGAAAAAAAATAACTCTAATATATGCATTTAACAATTGTGCCTCTCTTCCCCTGCAATCAGGCCTTAGTTGCTCTCTAATTTCATGCAGATCTGCAGTGCTTGAGTGATGGCATTTTCAATGAGCAGGTACTCCATCGAGACCCTGTATACAGCTATGAGTCCCACGCTCCCGCAAAGGCAATGCAGAAATACATCAGGACCAATTACGATATCAACTTTCAGTGTGATTCCCTTCGCCACCAAGTGCTTGTGTACCAGCCCCAGGCTCTTTCAAATCGCATCTCATCTGAAGTCTTTGGGGTTTTAATTAAATTTCAGGATAGATGGAATTCTTCATTAGTACCTGATCTGAATAGGTGATTGTGCTGTGTTCCACCTCTCTCCCTCGCCTGTTGTTTTGTGGCTCAGTAAATACAGGGTTTAGGCTTGGATTGCTCTCAGTAGTCAGAACCATAGGCCATGCCAGTATAAAAATGTTAAATGTGAGCATCAAGAGTATTTGTCTTTTGAGGGTGGAAAATAGAGGGTTTCTTTTTTTTTTCTTTATTTTTGCTTGTTGATTCACAAATATGAAGGATTAGTTTTTTTGTTTTTTTTCTGTACAAATTCCTACTCGATCCAGTCATGCAGCTGCAGCCTGCCTGGGAAAAAAATACAAGTTTAATCAGGTCATTACAATCTGTGACAACCAACTTTTGTTTGCTCAGTTATCTTGTGGGAGAACCTGAACGCGACAGCGCTCTCGCAGCACTTGTCATGTAATATTGAGTTGTGACCTTCACTTGAAGTGTTGCCATGTTTATTTACACATTTCTGACAAAACAAGCCACTTTTCATATTAGCTGTCACGATATACCTGAGCAACAGAGGTGACATGAAAGGAGACTCGAGGTGCAGTTTTCTATACTGTCTGACTGATTGTCTTGCGCAACATCACACGCAAGTTTGGTCGACGGGTAGAGGAATGGCGAGTGTCGTGCTCAATGAACATGTGTATGTATGTGTGTGTGTGTGTACGCACTTGCGTTCGCCCCCCTCAGAAAAACACAGACACCATCGTGGGTTCTTAAAACGATGCATATTCTTATCTCATTAATTATACATCCATATGTAACAGACGAGAGGATCTTAGTCTCGGTAAGCGGCACAGGGAGTGTGCGGGGAGGGGGCCAGGCAAAGGGGGGGAAGGGCGCTCTTCAAAGCCCAAATGACTGTGTTCCTGCAGGAGCCTGAACCTCCCCCTGTGCACAGCGCAGGGCGAGATGAGACACTCACCAGGACTCGCCCCTGTGATGTGGAGAGGAATTAGGGAAATGAACGTTTTCAGAATATCGAATAATCAGAGAATCATCAGCACCCCGTCAGCCTTCAAAAGTATGGATCCCTCAAGACTCAAGAGACACTTTGACTGGGAGTCAAAGTCTTCCCTCCCATTAGACACAAAGGATAATGAGGTAGCTGCATTTCCACTATTGTCTTTTTACTCTCACAACCATGTATGAGGTGACTGTCAGCTGGAAGTCATCTTTCCAAATCTATTATTAACAGCTGATGGAATTCAGTTTATTGTTTTTTTTCTCTCAAATTGCTCTCAAATACAAAGTTATGAGCAAATCAATCATAAATGTCAATATCTTCATAATCACTAAATCTGTTCGATTTTACTCTGGGTCAATATCTCTGCCTGTGCAGTGGCCCTATCACCTGGCCTCATGGTAGGTAATGACCTGTGACATAATTATGGGATGTCTGTAAACATGTAAGTGGGTCCTCTCAACTTTTATTTAAACAATTGACATCACTGCACCCCGATCTAAAGAGGGTCCTGACCCCAGACACACCATATTAGGCTCTTTATGAAGTATGGGGCTAGGGGACTGCTCTCCAAATCATTGCTGGTCACCCCAGGTGACCCGCATGAAGTCTCTGTCACTAACACTGATGAGGGCAAAGTTCTTTAACCTTTGTAGCAGGAGATAAAAGCACAGACAGTTGTTTTTGTCCAGAACTGTTGGAAGATGTGAAAGCTTCTGGTAGGAAAAAAAAAACAGCTGCTCAGGATTTGTAAAAGGTGTAAACAGAGCCGTAGCTTGTTGCTTGGTCTACTTGTAGGCAAAAGTGCTCAGCAGCATCTGCTGGCGTGACACTGACATTGGTTGTTTGTCAATAACGTTCGCATCAAAAGGGATTTGTCATAGCCATAGTCTGGGCAAGTTGTCATCTACCCACCGGTGACAAAGCGATATCAATATGTACCACGCACATCATGTGGCCAAATCCGAGCTTTATGAGGGAGAATAATGCATAAAAGAAATTTCAGGGGTGTATCTTATCTCCTCATAACATTAAGTCTGTCTGCGTAAGAGCCCGTCATCTCGTTGACAGCGTGATTATTACCTGAAAAATTATTAAACAGTACCTACGGGCCTTGTTCAAGACAAAGAACTCACATGGGTGCGCATCAATCAAATGTATCCCCTTTAGGTTTTACACTTATTCCCCCCAGTTTAGGCAAATTGCCTTGTTCGCGTGGCTTTGTGTAGCGGAGAGTGACTATAAGGTAGCGAGGGAGCCTGGGGAGCAAAGGATGTTCACTCTGTAGAAGAGAGACAGGGGTGTGACATGTTTTCACACAATGCCAATTTAGAGGGATTTCTCATAGATCACTTGTCATGTGCTCTCTTAGACCATATAAATGAGAGAGAATGGGAGATCACTAATTGAATTTTCATGACTGAGTACATGTATATACTAGAAGAATTTCACCCCCTCTTGATAACGAGACTATTGTTCCTCATCTTGTTCTCTGTGCAGTGGAAAGTGTTGTTCGCTTGCTACACAAGCTCAGAGCATCAGTGTCTCAAGGTTTGGAGATGCTTCTCAATACTTTTTCCCCTTTTCTTTAGCAATCAGAGCTAGACAAACATGCCTCTCAGTCACTGCCTGGTAATCCAGAAAAAAGATAATGCTACTGCTAAAGTGCTAATGAAATCAAAGCCGTTAATGTGGTCGGTTAAGCTGCGGATGATTTGAAGAATTCCGCCATTTAAGTGAAGATGATATAATGAATCTACTCTGAATAGAAAGCAATTAAAAGGACAAATTGGTCTGATTAACCTCAAAGTCATCCCACTGCCACAAATGGTGTGCAACATTCAAATTATTATTATTAAAAATCTGGAGCAGATTTGCCGTCTTTTTGGCCTCTCTTAATCCTTTTAAATGAAGGAGCGAACTTTTTTAATTTTAGCTGTGACCTTTCAAAGCATAACCTAGATTTTTCTGCCGTAGAAATAATTTTCTCACATCATCTTCTGTAGCATGCTAATACAAGTTCTAAGGTCAAATTGAGGGACTTCAATGTATTTGGTTGTTTAATGAGTATTGTAAAGGAAAAAAAAAAAGGGACTGATCCAGACCACCTTTAAAGAAGCACCGGACCTCAAAGACAAGGTTGGACATTATGAAAAACTATTAAGTGAATCAAAAATGTAGTGACGTGTCAAACTTTTGATTTAAAGTGAAAACACTAGTTTATTTCAGAAGAGTCGAATCCACGTTGTGCTAGGCTCTCGTCACTCAGCTGTCTCAGTTTGATAGATTAAATGAGGGACTCTCGCTTTCCCTGCTCTCTCCTGCTGTCTCTCGCTCTCCCTCTCTGTCCTCTGCTCTGTGGCGAAGACGCGTTCACCAGCCGCGTGCTGCACGTACTTCTGAAGGATGTGAAGTTTGGAGAGACGGTGTCGTACAAACGCCTCGCTGAGATGGCGGGAAACCCCAGAGCGGTGCGAGCGGTGGGAGGGGCCATGAGGAGGAACCCGGTGAGTGTGGATGACATTGATTGACGGGCTTCTCTCTTACATGCCTTACTCAGTCAAATAGAGAAAAGTCACTGTGTTTTAGTTTTATTTGATTATTAATGATTAGAGCATCTGAATCTGTTGTGTGGACAAAATCTACAGCTGTTAATTAGTCATTTTATATGGGTAATAAATAAGGAATTTGATAAGCAGCACTGGAGACACTATGACATCACTTCAATATTTTCTATTAATAATTTGAGTCAATCCAGTCATCCTCTGGATGTAGCTTCTGAAATGTGAGGATTTGCTGCTTTTCTCTTTTCTTATACAAATGTAAACAGAATGTCTTTTGGTTTTGGACTATTAGTTGTGAAAAGTCAGACATTGTGGAAAATGATGGATATTTTTCACCATCTTCTGACATTTTATAGACTTAACATTTAATCAAGAAAATAAACGGCAGTAAGTCGATTGTGAAAATAATCATCAGCTGTGACTGTAATAAAATGTTCCTGTAATTTGCATCATTTAAAACCACCACACATAAGTTGCACTAGATTTAAAGGTTGTTCATCAATATTTTATACTGTAATTGCATATAAGGTTAATGAATGAATGAAATGGTGAATTAATTAATAAGTAAATAAACAGGCACAGAAACAAATTAATAAATAGATATGAAACCTATACTGTCTGTACACTTAAACATAAATGATCAAATAATAACATTGAAAATACATAAATAGTGATACAGCCCTACCAACAAAAGACAAATTTGTGCACCACTGGAGTTCTCCAGTAAAATGAATTCAAAAAGTCTTCCCTGATGCAGTATATGTAATCTAAACTGTAGGTGTTTTCAAGTGCGTGATGGCGAAATAAACACCTCCCGCTTAGAAGTAAAACTCTACCTCCAGCACGATTTTAAGCCCACACCTTTTGTTCCCATCCTCTCAAGTCTTTACTGTAGATGTTCGCTGCAAATCTCCGATTCTTGTAGGAAACCTGGCCCGCATCATTTTGCCCATGAATCCACTGTGTACAAAATGGAGGGCTAGAGGGCAAGTGGTGTGTCTTCTTTTGATCAAACCCTTTGATCAAAGCCCGTTTAGCTCTGCCCATGTAGTGCTGTGGGCACCACCGGTGTGCTCTGTGAGGCAGAGAACACTTCTTGTACAGAAATGCAGCCAGTGAGATGTTCTCCCTCATATGTGCTGTGAAATATCTTGTGTGCATCCTCATCTCGGTCCTGTGTTTTTCATCTGATGCTGTTTTGTGATTAAAGTGGGGAAGTAATTTATAATGAAAGCATTTTATAACACAGGATAGATGCAAATAAACTATAAAAAAAATAGCATTTTTTTCTGTTTAATACAATGCACTACTTTATACATTACATTAGCCAGTGGCATTGCTTCTGGATGGCTGTATAATACTTCTCAGTCTCATGTTTTACAGACATTTCTTCCCTTTCGTCAGGGAGGCTGGGAGCCTGAGCCCTCAGCTCCTGATACAGATCCAGAGTCAGATTGTCAGTGTCAATTACTTGTCAGTAGCGCTGCTCCACTCAGGCTTCAGCTGTGAAAAGCTCAGTGTGTTCAATCGATTCTCGCCTCTCTGTGGCACTTCTTCTTCACCAGGATTTGAGTATTGATAAGCCTGGTGTAGTGCTCTTTTCCCCCCAAGTGAAGAGGCAGATCCGAAGGCCTTGAGGGTACCCTGCTCTCCCTCCAAACCCGGGGAACAGTATTGATCTGAATACTGGAGCAGTATTTCTCTGTCTGCAAGGTTAATCTGGGGCTCGGAAAGTTTTATTGCTGTTGATATGGGAGCGGGCTTAATGATGGATTTGAACTGAAACGCACTGCATGTCCAACTTTTTATATAAAAGGCTGGAGGTGCAGCCATCAAGTCAGGATAACAGGGTTCAATTGGAGAGAGATCGTCACAATGCAGCAGGAACAAAACAAGGGCAGCATTAAGAAAAATTTAAAAGAAATAATTGCTGTGATTCACTCCAACCATTGCCTCTCTCCTTGTTCTGAATTCACAATGATCGAAGTGTTTTAGACTTGCTTGTTTAATCTTTCTCCAGCCATTTAGTTTACAAAGAACTCGGGACCCCCCTGGCAGTCGTCTGCAACAAGAGTAAACGCTCCACCGACTTCCTCTTTTTAATGATCACAGGGTTATCAGATCTTAATGTTGACACCCTCTCGATTGAATATTCATCCTGCTGGTGTTTTTGCCCATTAATTTTTGATTGCTTCTTTGCTTTACACTATTAAAGAGTAAAAAACATTTATACCCAAAGACTGAGCCATCACCCTGAATGTGGATTTGTGCAGGATCAAACCAGACACTTCTGGTGTGGCACTTTGTTTTCATGCGGTGCATGCACATAAAAAGCAATGAAAAAAAAGAGCAAAAAAAAAAAGAAAAAGTGCAGATTCATATTTTCTGCATGTTGGTTACTTTTAAGTCCCACCGTTTATGTGTTAAATCAGAGATTCTTTCATATATAATACATATCTGCTACCAACACCTCCAACTGTTGTGTTGCTGTGACAATTAATGTCAACCGGAGAATAAGAAAACATTTGATTTTTAAAGCTCCAATCTGTACATCTCCTTTTATTCAAATATTATTTAAGTACTAAGGCATCATAGTTCCCTGGTAACAGATCATTGAATTATTATTCTTAAAGTTTGCAAAACTTGTCTGCTGAAAATATGCTTTTTGCAACCATCTTAATGAAAGAATAAAATCACTGTTTATTTGAAGACAAAGCAGAAGCAAACATTTTAAAGTGTCTCTGTTTGCATGTGAAAATGTTCTTGCATAATATTTGCAGAAGTTGCACGTGTTCATTTCCTCTGTCTGTGTGCGTGCCAGGTTCCTCTCCTCATTCCCTGCCACCGAGTCATTTCGAGCAGTGGACAGAGCGGGCCGTACATGAGCGGCAAGGGCGACCATCTCAAACAATGGCTGCTCACCCATGAGAGGCAGAGAGGGGAAGGCTAAAGCATGACAGAGGCCAACTGTCCTTCGCTCAGTACACACACACACACACACACACACACACACACACACAGGCCAGGATTTTTTTTTTTAAAAGAACACAAAACAGGGCCATAAAGTTTAGCGTGCTTGGCACACACTGTGGAACAACTGGAGCTACTTGTAAATATTCAGTTTATACTCCTTTTTTAAATCTAAGAATAGAGATGCTGCATAGTTAATGTGATACAGAGTTGTTGCAGAATTAGAATGTACAAAAATAACTTAAACAGAGAACAGTAGGAATTACAAACATATGCTCCCGTGGGTCTCCGTTGCGTTTGCCAGATAGTGCTGGAATGGTTTTTCTAAAGAATTATTATTCCCTTAAAAATATGTCTCTTGCATTGTTGTTGTTGTTGTTGTTTTTTTTTTTCCTAAGCAGAATTAGTCTTTGTACCTCTCGTTGGTTTTTTAATTTCCTGCCAAGTGAATGCTTTGTTCAACATCCAGTGATAAAGGCTCTGAATTTTACTGCTACAAAGCTTTGTAGTGAAGCATTTGTTTTGTCTTCATTTAGATCTCATTGTTTGCTCTCGCCTTATAATCCACCTAGAGAAGAGATGCCTTATGCATTATATACTGTACTTATGTTACATTAGACATGTTTAAATAAATACGTCTCAAAATGACAAACCCTGCCTTTTCATCATTTTAATTGTATTTAATTTAAAAATTGATTTCATGTAGCGTTCACTCAGTTCAGCTCATAATTAATTATGCTGTATGTCTTCTCTACCCGCTGCAGCTCTGTATGTCAGAGCTCCTTCTTTTATTTCTGAGAGGTGTTTTCCATTAGAGGGCAGTACAGAACGGGAAACAGAAATCAACATTTCAACCTTGAATTCATCTTGCACATTTAATCTGTAACTTAAATGTTTATTATGTTATTTTATTTTCATCACAACCTCCTTCCAATCCCTTTGGGATAAATCATTCGTTCTTAAAGAGACCATATGGAGAGGGCAGCAGTGGTGGTGTGTGTTTATAAAAAATCAGTTGCTTTAATTGAATATGTCCTGTACTTTTATTTTCTACATTCCCTCACAAAGATCTGGTGTAAAAATGACAGTTTAGTCTTTTTTCCCCCCCTAAATCCTCAATTCTCCTCACTGTCTACTGCAGCTCCAGAGTGACCCTTACTTGGCCATAGTTATTCCTCCTCTGTTCGGCCCAGGTAGCCTAATAATCCACCCTCCAAAAATAACCTCAGCTCTAACCTTTACAAAACCAATTCAAGTGGCCCACTCGCTGAATACATTTGAACTTTGCTGCATTTTTGAATTTCTTATCCGATCAGCTCCGTGCGGCTGTCTTGCCGTGCTGCTGGACTCACTTACTCTGCCATTGGAGCACCATCGCAGCGTAGATGTTGAGGCAGCAGACAGGCAGATGAAGAATGAGACTCAGTCTGTGGTTTCACAGAGGGCTAATGATGCCTGTGGTGACTACAGGCTACAGTCAGCCCCCTAACGAAGGGAGCTGTGACACAGCCACAAGGGGTCCCATTTAAGCCAGGCGCACTCTGAAGTGCACTGTAAGCACCCTCCTTTTTTGCTTGTGGCTAAGTAAATTCTATGGAATGCTATGAATTTAGCAACCAGAGACACTGATATCTGTAGAGTTCTGCAGATGATGTAAAAAAAAAAAAAAAAAAAAAAAAAGTTCAGCATCAAAGCCTCAGAGATGCTGCCAGTAATTGACCATGTAATTGTCTAGGTACCCTCAGAAACTCTTTGAAATAATTTACACCTTTTATTTTCTCCATTCTTACATTTTGATAGTATTGTAGTATTTATCAGTATTAGTCGCAGTTTTATTATTATGTCTGTATTATTTTGTGGTTGTAATTTTACCATGTGTACTACTTCCGTACCATGCTGGCTCTGAGATAAAAAGGAATTAGATTAAAAGAGGCTGAGGCGATCTCATCATCCGCACTGTTAATCTCTGTGAAACCTTTAATTTTGGCCTAATATCTGCCTCCATTTCAGGGAGAGGGAGTACACGAGTACACCGGTGCGCGTGCGTGTTCCCTTCTGCGCGTGCGTGTGTGTGTGTGTATGTGAGCATGTGGCCATGCGTGTTGGTGTGTGCACATGTGTATGTCCATATGTGTGTGGGTGAAGTGGATGATATTGAGTCTGACTTCATAAATCACCCAGACACTGATAAACTCCCCATGCACCCACACACCGCTAATGGGCAACCCTTAAGGAGTGTGAGTGTCTCGTGCGGCGTTTGATTCAACATTTATTAACCCCCTCACACACACACACACACACACTTTCTCACACGTATGATACACACTCATTTGAGCCCCAGAAAGCGCGAGGATGTGGTTGGTGGCATCCGTAGCGTTAGTGCACGGTTTTGACCTGGCTTGGCTGTATTAATCATAGAGGAGAGTAGTAAGATACATTTTAGCTTATACAGCCACAACAACAACCTCTGCATTTCCTAACATTAGTTTCCTTCTCATAAGTTATATCCTGTCTCCAGCTCCCCACTTCCCATCTCATATCCTGGCACCCCTCCTCATTATAGAACAATTTTCTGCCCCCACATCAAATACAAACACTCTCTGAGCTTCAATCTCTTGCTCTTCATACATGCCGGCTCATAATTCTACTGTTATCATAACCTGCACCCCTTGGTACAAGTCACAAGCTTAGTGGGGACCCTGCAGAAGTTAATCCTGCAGCCACATCAGTGATTCATAAATAGCTGCTTTTATTCTTCCTAAAAAAAAGTTTGTACACTTCCAAAAAAAAAAAAAAAAAAATCTGAGTGAAACTTTTTGGAGCATATTAACTCAGCTGCAAGCAGTGCACGGCTGCTGGGAAGGCAAAGGAGTATCCGGCATGCAGATAGGCAGCGTCCAACAGTCCGTCAGACAGATAGACACAGGGATAGATAGCTGGATAGACAGACATTAGAGTGGGGCTTGGCTGCACTATCAGGTTTCCTCCCCCTCTGTCTCTCTGCCGGGACAGCCTGGCCTCAGAGGCCCTGACACCGAGGCACCACGCAGCCAGCCGCGACAGCTGCCACAGCAGCATCTAATACCAGCACACTCCACGCTACGCCACAACTACAAAGAGAAATATCATTTCAATCATGGCATACTTTGATGCTCTTGTAATGATCTTTGTGTTTTGAGAGAAAGAGCGGGAGGATGGAGGGTTCGTATGGTGCCTCATTTTTGTTTTGTTTCTTTAGAACAAAGAGACCCCCCCCCCTCCTCCTCCACATGAACAAGTTTAGGACAGTGGCGATGAGACAGAGCTGGATTAAATGAGAAAGTAAAAGAAAACCCTGAGAGGTATCAGCATGTGAGTGTGTGTGCTTTAGCAACCTTGTATCAGTGTGTCATTGTAACCTTATGAACTCAAGTGCTGGTCTGGGGGTCTCTAATTAGGAACGGCTGATGAACGGCCATACATTACGTGGGAGCGGGTGCCTGTGAGCGTGTATCCCTGCATGTATCAATCTGTGACTATGTAGCGTGGTTGTCAGCGTGGTAAGGAGAGTGTCTCAGCCTGGAGAAAGTGCAGGTCTAGCCTTGGTCATGTTGACGGAGGGGCGGCACTTCAGAGGCTCCAGGACCCCATGGCACCAGTCTCCCCAGTCCCCCAGACAGACTGGGAGCATCTGGGCTCTGTCAGCGCCTCTGGCCCCCGCAGACTCCGATCTATATGACGGGGGAGAGGAGTGGATTGGATCAGGGAGAGGGAAAATATGAGCCAGATTCCTCAGCCTTGTGCAAAATGCATGCTTTGCCAGTTAGCATGTTGCGTGTGTGCGCGTGTATGTGTGTGTATGGTTGTATTAAAGCCTGATAACAGGTCATAGTGATTAATTTTGTATGATGAGAGATGGGGGTTATTGATTAGCGACTAACGTTGGAAGAGTCCTCTCTATAAACTCTCCAATTAGGCACTAATTAAAAGTGTGCAGCTAAAAATATGCAAAGCCTGGTCTGAGCAAAAACATCAAGATTAGACTGACAGATATCATTCCAGAGTTTCCTTATGAAAGCAAGCAATGATTTGATCAAGTGGATATAACTCCGAAGCTCTACCACATGGAAACTGATACACACACTTGCCAAGACTAATTAATCCATACACTAAATTAGGAATATAAATTGTGGTCCCAATTTAACAAGGTCAGTCTTAACTTCTCCCTTTACACTTTATTTAACTGTGTAGGAGAAAAAAAAAAAAAGGAGCCCTATCAATGTGCTTCGCTTATTATGATTGACGATTGATGATTAAGTCCTCCAGCTGACACACACCAGCAAAGCCGGTGAGTTGGAATTGGATGTGACACATACACAGTTCTGCGTGTTAGGTAATTCGTTGACGAGGGGCCAAATTCATTTATGGAACAGCGGTATTGGCAGGCATGGACACTCTCTGCAAAAACAACGATAATCACAGAGGTTTGGCGCGGCGTGACAAGGACTCTTCAGGGAAAGGCCCTTACACGCTGCTTTGTTGGCCGTTCCTCCCTAAGATGGAGGGAAACATCCGCCACTGTTCTTAAGATGAGAGTCGCTCCGAGGAGGAGCAGAGAGGTTTATGTAAGGTGTGGATGATGTTTAAAGGGCCTGATTAGCATTTGTTGATTCGGTTTTGATGGAATGTGTAGACATTTTTAAATGTGAATTTAGCTGCAGCCTTCACTTTTTTTTGAGGGGGGTGGGGAGGCAATAAGTGATTTTTTTTTTTTTCTTTTTGGTGGAATTGATGAAATAAAGGCTCTGATAAATCCTCTGTAATGAAACATGAGGGGGACCCTGTCTCAAGCTATTTAATCTCTTTTCACATTCTCCATTTTTTCTGCTAATGAGCCTTATTGACAATCAAACAGAAGCTGTCATCCCCCAGGATGCAACACTCCCAGCCCCTGCGTGTTTGTCATAGTGTCCTGGCAATCAGAGCTGCCTGCAAGACCAGGCTGGCAGTTAGTGGTTCTCACAGCAGCACTGCCTGAAAATGGCACACTTCCTGTAGAGTTGCAGCTGCCACCTCTGCTACTTCCATTACTTTCTATAGCATGCAGATGTTGTATCAACATTCCCTGCCAAGGGGACTGCAATAACTGTGAGATTCATGCCATGTTTCAGAGGCACGTCAATTTCTCAAGTGGCACAATTAAAGAGGGAAATACAGTACCAGGTTTTTCACAGGCGCTGAAATCGGAAAAGGGCTTTTTCACTTTTTTTTTCCGAAGGGGGGCTGTTTCATAAGGGTTCAGAAATCCACCCGATTTTTTACTGCCCTTTTCCTGAGTTGAGCTGTTCTGTGAGCCTTTGTGCGGCAGACCTGTCGTGACCCACAGCGGATATGGAAATGGGGCTAAGGTTTTATGGGCCAAACGGATTGGACACAGTCAAGCTCAGGGGGCATGAATATTGGATGTTATTTCTGCTCCCTTTTTATGTAATCCATTGCCAATACATTATTAATAGATGATATCATATCCAGAACCACTGGACAAAGCACTACAGAGGGGTGCTATGAAAGGAGCTCTATGTGGTGGAGACTGTGGCAGAAAATACAGTTCAAGTGATATTATTTTATCACTGTAGCCTAACACTCCCTGACCAGGCAATCTTTACAGTGTAATTTTTGGACTAAGTGAAGTTCATAGAAGGAAAATATGGTGAATACTGTATTTCTACCAGGGGTAAATCCTGCATTTGTGGATTTGAAATGCACTGAAACATTGATGAAGTATCAAATGACACCCAAATACAAGTTTAATGGATTTTGAAGCACTGGGATACTTTGCTCATCCTTCACGACTGCAGTGAGTGAAGTGGAAATCTTTGCAAGGATCTTGAGTTTTCCTAGCAAAGCTGACTCCCAGTGTACAGTAGCAGGGGAGCAGTGTCTTATCTGATGTACCAATTCACAGACAGGAGACTGTGCTAATGTGGGACTATTTGAAAAAAAAAAAAAGGGTCAGATTCCCTGTTTTGATTCAAATGTGAAATTGTTCAAAAAAGGTCAGATTCCCTATTTTGATTCATTGTGATCTCAAAAGTTATGAACTCGAGTTGCTAGTGCAGTTTTTATGAGTCACAGCAGCAGTATCCTACTCATGTATAAACTTCTGGAGAGTTGCAGCTGCTTTTTCTTTCCTCTGCACAAAACACATCACTCAGCAGTTACACAAATCCTGTCTGTCCAAGAGCAAATCCTTAAAAAGTACTTCTCAGCACTGCCCATCCAGTGCAGAAGATAAACGACTGTCCACCTTTTAGGTTTATGGCCTGTCTCGATACTGTACACATGTTGGCACAAACGTATTATCACATAAACATCCAATAAAAGTGAATGTATAAGCCCTTCAATAAGAGTTACATAGGGAGTGGATGCGTAAGGTAATATTCTCTTTTTAAGGTCAGTTTGAATTGTTTTTTCTCATGGGAAACGGCAGATTGATAAAGAGCAAACAAAACCTCTTTTCTGAATGCTTGTCCTCCATGGCCTCAATGAAGGTTTCATTCCTTTATATCATCCAGCCCAATTCCCAGCATGCACGGCCATTGTGGCTCTTTCAACTGGAGCTCTCCATTGACTGGCTCATTGTCCGGCCGCTCTTTTGTGTGCGCTATCACCGGAGCACAATCTTTCACCTGAACAGCACAGGAGCACAGCCTGGACATGGTCACGTAAAAGCTACTGAGTCACCCGTGTAGATGCCAGGCTGCACAATTAACACGGCACTAATGAAGAAATATTTATTACATGTATATCAACTTTTTTTTTTTTCTTTTTTTTTTAAATCTCCGGTGATGCTTGTTAATAAGGTGGATATTACTCATGCTCAGGCTAGGAGATGTTCAATATTAACACTCAGGCTTATATTATTGAGAGGAGGTTTTTTGAAATATAACAATGCGCGAGCAGATGTTTGAAGCGTGGCCCTCGGCAACACAAGGCTAGTTAAGATCGATATTGCTTTCAATATTTCTTTCCTTTGACAGATAACCAGTACCCGAGGAAAGTCTTGATAAGAGTGGCAACATATGGATGTGGCGAGCCTCGCTCTCTTTTGATTGCGTGACCCCGTGACCTTTGCCTGTGTTTGAGAGGGAGGCAGCACATGGTATGGTGGGGGTCTGTCAGGCTCTGGTTATGGGGCATTATTGACCCAGGATTTATAAATATTTAATGCACACATTAAGATCATGGTGGAGGGTGGCCATTAGAGTTCTCCAATAAAGAGGCTCTCACGATGATTGAGTGGTGTGGCAGAGCTAGTGGCTGGTTGCTGGGTACAGTGAAACTTGCTGAGACAATATACTGTACCTCCAGCCTTCCTGCCAGGCTCCGGAGCTCGTAAAACTTGCAACAACTGAGCAAACTTGTCTTTATTTCTTTTCTTTTTTTTTTTTTTAATCTTACTTTTACCCTCAGAATTATTTTTCACAGTGTCTGTTTATGTTCTGTCGGTTGTTGTTTTTGTGATGACGGACAGTTTCCTTCGTTTCATTAATAGGGCAGTTAAGACTAAATAAACATACAGTTTGTGCAAGATTTTGCCATGGAATAACAGAGAGCGCAGCGAGCAAGGCGATAGATCCAAACCTGTGTATGTGTATCTGAAACAGATAATGCAATGTCAGGAAGCAGATGTGTGGCTATTGTTATCAGACACGTTGGATTATCGAGGGAATGATTTGGAGCGCAGGGCGATCGCAGCTGAAAATTAAATCGCTCTTTTGAGTGTATCTGTCCTTTGCGCTATCAGCAGCTCCTGGACTATCGGCCGTGCCGCGAGATCTGTGCATGCTGGTTGACATAATAAGCTGTGATATGCTGATTGCCACTCAGGCTGCCGTCGTTTAATTGTGCATTAAAGGCAGGGGTGGCTTCGGACAATGTTGCCTTGATGAGAAATTGACATTTTGTGACCTGCTCAGGATGCCAGATAAGATGCTCAGTTGTTTTTAAGGAGAACCACTATTCTTCCCTCAAACACTTCTATCCTTCTGTTTGACCCACTTGATGAGTATAGATTTCACAGTGGCCCCCCTTTCAGCGCTCAAACTATAAGAGGTTCAAAACGATACCAGCCCTTATAGACAAAGGATAACCTTGCTCTTTCAATGTATTGATTCTTTATTAACTAGGTGGCTTAATGCAATAAAATGAGGGATTTGAATGAGCCCCATTTGGGGTGCTTTGAATAAAAAGCTCGCACTGTTTATGAATGACTACAATGAACCTTTGAAGCACCACAGATGCAGGATACGCTGATACAAAGACCAGTAGGAATATGCAACAATGTCAGAGTGCTGTGCTGAAATAATATGAGTAAAGAGCTGTTTTCATCTTTTATGGATGTTACACTTTTCCACAGGTTTCAAACAATTATCTCTATGGCAAAGTCATGGCAAACACTACAACTTACAGACGAATCACAGGTTTGTCCTCAGAGGTTTCTACTGTCTTTTTTTCTTTGTCCTGATTGTCAGTTTGTCTGCCAGCCAAACTGTACTTAAAACTGAAGAAGTCCACAGTTGAGGAGCTATTGTGTTTTTACTGAAAATTTTAATAAAACATCACTTATTCATTTCTGTTTCCATTCCAAATGTTGACATTTTTAAATTTTCTTCCCTGTAAACACATGTAAGCTATGTGGCAGAGTCATAAGTGGTGAGTAAAAATGACTTCTATACATTCTACAAAACAGAAAAAAATACAACCACAGATGGAGTGTTTTTTTTATCTCCAAGGTTGTCCCTCATGCACATTAGTCTCTATTGGATCTTAACAACTATCATATGGGTCACAAACAATTTATTTGACAATACAACCAACAAAGTTTTCTCCAAAATGGTCTGTATAGATAATTTAAAATCAATATAAAAATAAACAATGAAGTTTGACTTCCCCTTTAAAAAATGGACAGAGAGTCTTGACGGAGTAACACAAATTTTTGAGGATACACATGAAATATATGCACATTGCATTTCATCAAATACAAAAAGAAAACAAATGAAGGCAACAGTTCTTGGCTGAATTATCTGTGCTGCATCACTATATTAAGGGCATGACGATTAATACATACATAATGAAAAGCAATATACAAAATTTCAGAGATAAATACATTATTTATAGTTGATATGTTACAAAATTTCCCTCAGTGAGCGCAAGTGTGTGTTTGAACAGAAATATGACAATGAACTACTATACTCCTACATTCTCAATGGATTTTAATTTTGTTTTTTTAAATGTTTTTTTGTTGATCTAAAAGAACATGAAAAAGACAGATGTATAAATATTTAGCACAAGTTTGGCAATATCACAATAGTCTACAATTTTTAACCACATATAAAACACATAAGGGAGTTGGAGCTAGAGGGGGGAGACTGCTCCTCATCAACAAGAAACAGACTTCACAGTAGCCTAGGAATGCATTAATATACAGTGCTAGCAAAAAAGTTGAAAAACATGGCAAAACACACTTGCTTAAAAGGAAGCTCTAGACATGGAAGTACATCATATTCATCAACAGAGCAGTGTTTTGTACACGTTAGTGTGCTTGTTGAATCGAAGAGGATTTTTTTTTTTACTTTTGAAGATGATTTCTAGCTACAATAAATTACAAAATTTAAGTTAAAATGCAGGAATGAAACATGATACATCCTTACCCACCCAGCCCCGCCCCTTTTACTCGTATTTGTTGTACTTTTATGATCAATTTTCTACATTATATATCTCATATATTTTCCAGTTGAAATTCAAACTGTCTTGGCCCCTGTGTATTTTTCTCACACATAAAAATACAAAAAAGTCACATTATAAAGACACACAACTGTTGTGAATCTATTAAAAGAGAGTTGAAACAGAAAAAACAATTTCTGAGGCAAACAAGTTCATTGGCAAATGTACTGTACATCAGTGTTTTTACTTTACAACCAGATGGTGAGTCCACAGAGTCCCTTCCAGTATTGAATGTGTGGTTGATTGGACATATCCGAGGCCGACGCACAACCCGACAGGTATACAAAATAAACCCTCCATCATCCCGTGTCCTCTTCAAGGGTGATAAAATGGAGAGAAAAAAAATAAACAAAAGAAAAAAAAAATCCCCACAGAAAAAAAATATTGTTCCTTGTGAAATCCTTTTTTTCTGTAGGTTGGTGAAAGTCATTTAAAAGAAAAAAAATCATTTCTTTCTTTTTCTTTTTTTTTTCTTCATCTTTAAAAACAGAACAAGCGGTTGACTATACATTACACCAGCGTTTTGCGGTGTGCTGAGGGAGAGAGAGAGAGAGAGGGGGGTGGGGGGTCCTCTGAAGTGGTAGTGTGTAGACTGGTGCTTGAGATGATGAAAGTGCATTTACATTGGAGGGACAACCAGGCCGGACATGGCTGGAGAAAACAGAGACAGAGAGGAAAAAAAGATTAATTTATTGGGGCTAAAACAGGCATGGATATAAATATGAAAAATTATTAAAATGTTGTAATTTACTGTGTGTGCATGTATGCATGTGTATATGCATGTGCGTGTGTGTGTGTGTGTGTGTGTGTGTGTGTGTGTGTGTGTGTGTGTGTGTGTGTGTGTGTGTCCAGCCAGCCATCTGACGGTGCACAAGTGCGTGAATGTATGCCTTAATGTGCCTGTTTGCGTATGTGCCTGTGAGTGTTTGCCGTGTCCACCAGCCTGCTGCTGCACGTCCTCCTAACAGGGAGAGTTTGAAAACCTCCCTCCTGCTCTGACATTTCAGCCCCCAGCACGCCAGTCTTGCTATGTGTGATATTTCTCCTGGCGTTGGGGTAATGGCAAACAGTGGCCCAGACTCCCAGGAGACGCGGCCGTGGTGACGGCAGAGCAACAACACGGTCACTTCCCACAATGCCACAATGCTACAGTACTAGACACTCCTCAGACTCCCCTCAGATTCCTTCTATCGCTTCCTCTCCTCCCCTCATCTCTTTATCCTCAACTCTCCCAACACTCTACATCGCATTAGTTCCTGCATTTCCACATTCCCCAAGTCGTGCCTCTGCGTCATTATCCAAGAGAGATTAGGCAAGATCAAAGGTAGCTTCCGTTATTTTACCAGGACCATCTGCTTAGGATATCATTAGCAACTGTACCTCACCCTGAGAGTTTATATATTCAGTATTTTCACACGTTTTAACAATTAGGCAACTAGTGAAGTGCTGGGATGATATATTATTATATTGCTCTGAGTATATTTGTAGAGTCATGGTTGAAATGCTTTTAAGTTTGCCAGCACAGATGATGGCAAGGCATTGCTCATTAATTTCTGCACAACATGTATTAATAAGTATGAACGTGTAGCAAGATGAACTTTAATTTCCCACTTCATTAAGCCCAATGTTATTAATCTTGGGGCACACACTACGGCTAAGCTTGTTTTCAAAGCAATCATGTTGGTCATGACACATGCACAAAACCTAATAAACATAATTACTAAAACAATTCTGGGAAGGTCTTTTCCTGCGACATCAGAGGAGATCATTTGTATGAAAGGGCAACAAGGATGTATGTTTGCATGTATGTGCGCACAGATGTGAGACGGCGCTTGCAGTCCTATACTTGCGTTTCTGTGTGTGCGTAAAGAGATGCTCTGTGTGTGTTTGTGTGTGTGTGTGTGTGTGTGTGTGTGTGTGTGTGTGTGTGTGTGTGTGTGTTTGAGTGTGAACTGAAAGGTGTAAATTGGCCTGTCAAAATGCATATATTTGTAATGATTAATCCCTCACCAAACCGGACAGAGGCCTGAGCAGCGGTATCTGACCAGTAGTCCGTAGGGAAGGGATGAGGGGGTGAGGGGGGCTCACCTTGCAGTCCGTTGCCGTTGGCGCTGGTGCAGGAGGGGGGTGGGGAGGCCTGGGGTCGGACCACAGGGGCGAAGGCGCTCTTTTGTTTAACTGCAGAGACGATAGGGGAGGAAAAGAGAGGAGGGGAGGGTGAGAGTGAGAACGTGCTGTGAGTAGTGCTCGAGAGGGAAAGGGCAGTTAAGGTAAGGCTGGGATAGTATTTCTGCCAGGGGGGATACACGATCAGTACTCACAGGCCCCTACCATCAACATCTTGTCCGGTTGAACAAATACAGGTGGCATACGGCGAAATACACATAAAAATGAGTATTTCTCCTGTTCTGAGCTACATGTGTGTTCTCCGAAGTACTAAAGCTAAACAAGCCTCCGTGAATGAATAGTAATATATTATCACCATCAATAATGTTATAACCCTGTCAGAAGTGATTCATAGAAGTGAAAACGAATGTGGGAGCTGGAATTAAATCAACAGCAGCTTAGTGCTACTACAGCGTGTGATAGTGGCAAGCTACTCACTTCCATATGGGGAGTTGGCAGAGGATCCGTTGAGGAACCCAGGGGAGCTTGGCACTCCCAGGTTCATACCGGCATTGCCGTAGCCATTCATGCTGTTGCTGACGGTGTTGTAGCTCGACTGCTGCGGGGTGCTGCTGGAGATGTAGCCCCGGGGGGACACGCTGCTGGTGTTCCGGCTGTAGCCCACTGAATAACACAGGTGGAGGATGGAGAGGGGAAATTCATTCATTCCTTCCCTTCTGTACAGTGTTTACCAGGGAAATGTTCACTGATTACAGTAAATGATAATGGAAATTTGCTGCTGCAATCAAACATTTTTATATCAGCACATCCTGCAGATGCCAGTTTATTAAGAAAAGAATTTGGCTCTTAATTGGACCCTTTAGCTCCCTGTATTGTTAGCGAGGATGGGGGCAGAGATCCTGGCGTTCAAAAACAATTTTTTTTTTTTTTTTTTTCTTTTCATTTTAATGAATGAAAAAAACAAACAAACTGAAATTTAACTATTTCTCATGCTGCAAACTCCCCCCTTTGGAATTCCCTCAAGGACCCCGACGGCTCCCTGGACCCCACTTTTGAGAACCACTGAGTTATGGAGCTGTACCCTAAATCACATACCTTGGTCATTCCCTTGTGACTCAGACACATTGACTGCTAGCTGGCTGCTGAAGGAGTTGACTCCCATCATGCCGTGGGAGGCTGTGTTAGCGAGAGAGGGGATCTGGTTGTGGTTGCGGGGAACGCTGTACAGGGCCTCAGCGATGTCAGCTGCCCTCTTCAGAATGATCTCCTGAGAAGCAAAGAGAAGGCAGAGGTTTTGTTATTTATGTTTTTTTTTTTTTTTATAGCTTTGCTTTTGCTTTGATGCACGGTTCATGGCTATATGGTTAACTCACAACGCATGTAGCCTACATTGTTCCAGATATAGTGGTGAAAATACCCTTTGGTGATACTATACAAAATTTTCAATGGTTTCTTATTTAGCAGAGGTATAAGCACGCAGGAGCGGCTGCGCGGATACAGACCTGATTGTTGTGGGGCATTCCATACAGGGCTTCAACGAGATCAGCCGCCCTCTTCAGTAACACCTCCTGATGAGGAAAACAGGAAGAGTAAATGTTAAGAGCCGGGCAGATTATGTGCGAGTTGACCCCAGTTGCTTCTTACAGTAACAAACAATATCACAAACAACATTACACAGCAGGGTCGTGGAGATACTTAGAAATGTTTACGTATTCAACCGCCTAAATAAACGCCACCCTGATTTAAGAGGCACGAGTGCTGCATTTATACAGCACTACCACTTTGCTCCTTCCAACCATGCAGAGCAGTGAATAATGTTCCCTATCTTAATTAAACTGGCATACTCCTTTAAAAACAACACCTCACCCCTGATTCTGGGCTTCACGTTTGCTCCGGAGTTCAGCGCCGAGTCCCCTCTCTTCAGAACAATAAAGTGAATTAGCTCTGGGTTAATCTAGTTCTGTTGTAATGACATTAAGGAATTTTTCAATTAACCTCTTTGACTGGCTGTTGCAAAGGACTTCACAAATGACTTCCCATCCAGCAAGAGCTGGGTGCTTGTGCCTTGGGGACACGGATGCTCAGGATGTGGTCTTATCCATGTCTGCATGCTTGCCCCCGCTTGACAATGCGGATTAGCTGTGTTGCTTTGGCTCTTAACACTGAAAATGAGTTGGCCCCGGATCCTGTTCCCCCCACTCTGTTTTGGGCTTTCAGCTAGGTGGGGTTTGGCCCGTTTGTGTGTCTTTATCTGCTCTTTGAATTCAGCACTTACAATTAAATCCCTCTCAAGCAACCAGACTGCTCTCTTTGTTTTCTATAATACAGAAGGCAATATGCTCTATGAAAACCCTCTCCTCCTTTTAGAGTGCATTTAATCTGACAAAGACAAGTTGCAGACATGGCTGTTGCGTGTGTTTTTAAAATGCTCGCTTGTTGTCACCTGCTGTAGAGCAGAGATTTGTCGACTGTGCTGTTAGAACCCTGGTTAAAAGCAATGCAAATCTGTCACCAGAAACATCTCAGATGGTGCTTGTTTTCTTCCCACATTCGCTATGTTTTCTTTTGCGGGCCTCGGTAATTTGTCTGAAGTGTTCCATCACTTGGCAATAGCAGTGTGGGATTAAGACGGCAGCTGCCGTAAATGAATGTAAACACAGCCTTCGCGCCTTCAAACAGCGGCCTCCAAGACTTGGCCTGCATTTCCAAGGCACAGCGTATGTAGTGTGCTCGGAGTGTGTGTATGGGCCCTTTCATCCTGAGGAGCATATCTACCACAGTCCTTGATTTATCAAGATGAATCACTGTAGAAGCCACTTCCAGCGTATGCCATGCTCTCTTATAGAAACATATCGCTTAATCCACCCCACGTTACCGGATGGGTGGCTCTTAGAATGGGCATTTACCTCTGAAATTGGTGTGTATGCTCAACGTTGCATGCATCTAGTTTGCATACAAATAAAGAATTATGGTTGTCGTGAGGCAGGTAGACTAAATGAGAGGACCAGCTGTCTTGATGTGTTCTCATCAGGCAGAACAGATTTCTCTCTCTCTTGCTGAGTGAGATAAAGTGGTTTTCTTTCTTTTTGTCTGCAGTTAATAATTACCAATAATCTATTCTATCATATTTCAAGATCTCCTACATGGCTCTCAATTTTAAACAACAATTAAAGCAATTAAGACTGTCGCGTTCGCAAGCCATGTTTCATTCTCTTTAAAACGTCCTCTCCCTCCTTGTCCATATGGTACTTTGCAGCAGTGACATAAGGACAGCTTGGAAAAAAGAGAGAAAACGATATTGCCTCTCATCCTTAATCTGTCGTTTACCGCGTGGTGTCTTAACTAACCAAGCTCGCTCGCAAGGCTATGCTTAAGTGGCAACCTAGTCATATCCGAGGATGATGAGAAGTGCTGCACCCAATCAAGGAAGAAGTTTGTTTTCTTCTGACGAGACGCTTTCATGCGTATCAGCTCACGCTGTGAATACGATTAACACGGAATAGTGTTCTGAGGGCATTTCCATGTAAATCTCAATACTACTCCAGCATAAGTGTAATTGGCTTTCTTGTCATGGAGACATATCAGAACACACCATGTTAAATTGAAACAATTAAAGGCCTCAAATGATTTCTGTTGTTCTGTGACAAATGCGTGACAGATTTCTGCTATTGTTTGCCTTGCTTTGCATAAAGGTCTCGTGTTCAACAACTGCTTAAATGGGGCTGCTCAGATGACAGATCACCTAAGATTTAGAAGCTGTTTTACATTATTGCAGAGCAAAGAAAAAAAAAAAAAAAAGAAAGAGAAAAAAAATTTGAGAAAGCCATAACAAATGATGTGTTATAAAAAATATCTAACAATAAGACGACGTGGTCTAAAACAGCCGGAATGTGATTCTTCAAGCACTAGATTAACATGGATGTTGTATTTATATTATCACAGTTAATAAAAGAGGGCCTAGGTTATGTAGCTTGGAGTGCTAATGCCATTATAAAACTGTAAGGCAATTACTCTGTTAGCTCTAGCCTGAGGTAATGAATGCATTTAGAAGCATAGGGCCATTAGATGAAGGTACTTCAAAGAGCACAGGAAGAGAGATTCATTTAAATACATGGGTAATTGCTTGACATGAACACATTTGTAATATTTTCTCCTTGTGGATTACACAAAGAATTGGAAAAGAATGGGCTTATGCTCATTTTGGGAGGAAAGAAAAGAATCCAAAGCAATCAGCTTAATAATAAAACAATATTGAGTTTCCACTTTTAATTTCATAATGAATCTAATTTGTTACAGAAGAGAGAAATTGAGTGTGATATAATGTGATATCCAGTCTATTTGTCCATTACTGCCAGAGGGCACAAAATGGTATTATAAATTGTCTTTTTTATATTATGAATAGAAAATTGTTTTATAACAAGATCTTAAAAAGGAGGGTGAATTCCAAAGTCTCTCTTCACTTAACGCGATGCCCGCAAACCAATCTCCTTTCTCATCACTTGACTGCTCACACTTATTACTTTCATATTCACCCTGGACTTTGCATTGAATTTTTATATCTCCACTCCTCCCACAGGGTCAGACTGTCATCTACGATGTTGTCTTAGAATTACGAGGTAAACTTCAATCAGAGGCAGCTTCCCCCCTTTTTTTCTCTGTGTAGCAACAATATTAGCGTGCATCCCTTGCTATCCATGAGCACTCCCATATTGGCTTTCTGTCTCCTTACAATTACCACGTGTCTTACTGGTCCCAGGGAGAAGGCTGGTGGAAATCAATAGCGCAGTAATATTATCAACTGGAGGGTGAAGTCATGGGAAGGGGGGGTGGGGTGGGGGGGTAGAGGCGGTGAGTGGGCTTGGTGTCGATTTGCCTTTCCGCTAATGCACACCGCGCGTCCTCCAGCTTTATCTTCTTTTTATAGAGTCTCCCTACCTCACCTGCACCCTGTAATGGCTGTTCTCTATATGCCGTTTCTGTTCTCATTCCAAATGTACATGCCAGCCTCAGCACGCCGCGGGCTGTTTTATTGGGAATGTGCTTTTGACCCCGAGAGCTGACCCTCAGATGGCAAGCTTAACAATGACGAATCACTTGGTGGGATCATTTACATGCCCCCTGAACCCCATATTTGGGTCCATTAGAGAGCAAATCAAATATTTATGTTGTTTATTGGAAGTGCAGGGTTTCATCTCACTCTGTGATTGTTTCATGCAAAGGCTGGGAGACCGTGCTATATTAAGTATACGCACACCCAGGAAACTAATCTTGGGTTCAGTGTCAAAACCTGTCTCACAGCCAACGACGCTTTGTATCCAAGGAACGAACTAAGGTTTCTCTGTAATAACGCTGTGTTTAACATTGTTGCTCTCTTTGTTCAAAAGATGTGGACTTTGCAAAGACACTGTGACTTTATAACATAGAAACAGTGAGCGCCTAGATTGACCGGTGACGCTGGAGGAGACAGAGAGAGCCATGTGGATATTAAAGGTAAGTGTACTTTACCTTTTAGTCTACGTTTACAGTTGAAATTAGAGTAACATTTCATGTCTGGGTGTTGTTTCCTGTCTCCACAGGGACCGAGTCTAATTGAAACACTTCATATACTGAACCAGGGACTAGCTGTGATGTTCCATTTCTTCACATTGCCTTGGTCAAACGTCTATAGCTACCACACAGTCTGTTCTTTATTAAATTGTCCGTTGGACGTTAATGATATTGCTGTGTTGCATGCTGGGATTTAATAGATAAGGTCTTTAAAGGTTTTACAGTATTATTAAAACTCTGAGGTGGCCACCACTTCACCGCATGCCGAGGGGTTCTGAATGTACTAATCAGTCATATTATTACACTTGACACATCTGGAACGTCAGTCACAAAAATGGTTACTGGCAGGGTAGCAATTAGTGAAAACACACAGATAGATTTTATCAATAGGAAATGGAAAGAGTAAGAGAATCAAAGGGAATGAAAAGAATAAAAGAATCAAAGAGTTTCTGCAGGGGAGGAAAAAAAAAAACCTGTGCACCTTAGTTTTCATGCTCAAGTCTTTCAATATGGCAGCCTATTTGTGTGCCACACCACTGTGTCTAAAACTGATGAGGCTTTCAACTCCTTCACCCAGGTTCAAAAGAAAACAATAAGAAAGCCAAAGCATAATAACATGCAGTCTTTGTCTATTAGCTGCAGTAAGACTAGGGGGTTTACGGCACAGGGTTCTGTAAACAAAAGATTAAACCAAATCGAGCTGCAGAAAATGAAAGGAAAACATGAGTGGGGTAATGAGGGTGCAGACGTCGTTTCTGACCAGATTACCATCTCCACAGACTACTGGAGAGGAAAACGCCTGATTGAGCTATTTTACCACACAGAGAGTTTACGCCTCTCTCCACACACAAAACCAATACCATTACCACGCTGGTTAGTGGGTAAGCCACATATGTGAAGCAAAGCTGTTACGGTTTGGGGTCACAGCGCTCTGCTTTGATGGTAATGTTGTTTTGTTTATTTGTCACATTCAAAGTATTAAGGCCCTATAACCCAGACAGCTCTGTCTCTTTTGCCGTTTGCTGTATTTAAAAAAAAAAAAAAATTATGCTGCAGGGACACCGTACTGACCTTTGGTAACCTCTCAGGATCGCCGGGGTGTCTGGGGATGACCTTCTGCAGCCTCTGGAAACCATAGTCGATGGTTGGCTCATTCAGGGCTGAAAGAGAGAAAAGGAAGGTTGAAAATGAGAACCATTTCAGGACTAATTTTGCCAGAGAGAGGAAAAAAACAAATTGAGAAATCTGTTAGAGTTTACAGTACAAAAGTCATTTCAGAATGCCTAATTTCAAAGAAACCTCAGGGGTGAGGGGATGTTTTATGAATCATCAGCGGCTCCGGGGGGAGGGGGGGGGCAAGTGAAGGAAAATGACAAGGGTTCCTCTGACACTTGTGTCACCAAGTGTTATTCCATTAACAGCCATGATGCCCTACATCAGTCTGAGAATCCTTCCGAGGAGACCCTCCCCCTTTTTATCTGCTTGAGAATATTGACTACAGCAAACTACATAGCGGGGGTCTTTTAATCTAACAGAGCTTTAATAATCTGTGAAAGGCTGTCCACACATTGATCTAGTGTAGGTTGCTGTCATTTCACCCTTCTGCACCAACTGTACTGCAACACTGGGCCCATGAAATACGGCAGCAGATCCCATGCAGCCATTAATCTCTCCCACCCCTCAAATAGTAATCTGGGGCATGAGGCATATTGGGCGATGAATCAGAGGCACAAAGTAAATGAATCATAACCCAGACTTTGGTGAGAGCAGGGCGTTTTATGTCTGACAGTCCTAATGGGTAATTGAAGGCTTCCTTACAGCTCCGCCTGATTCTAAACAATCATGTGTACACTCATAGGCAGGACAAGGCGAGGGAGGGAGGGCAGAGGAGAGAAGGAGGGGAGGAGGGGAGGAAAGGAGGAGAGCAGTGTAAAAGGGGGAAGGAACGACTTAATAGAGAACATCACTTCTCAATGTAGATATCATTTTCAGGAGAGTAACTCCGCCGAGCAAGGCGCTTCATAAATCAATGGCTTTCTATGGAGACTAATAAGAGCTGCCTGCCTCTATTCATTGTTCAGCCTGTAATTTGGCCCATCACTCATTACTCAGCATGTAATTTCAGCATTAACACCGCACAGCTCGCTGAACCTGCTGAACACCAGAGAATGTGAAAGCAAGCGATCGCCCCCCCATACACACACACACACACACACACACACACACACACACAGACGCAGGCAGGCAGGCAGGGCCACTGAAGCACAATCCAGGCAGTCACGGCAGGAAACTGAACATTTATGTTTCTTACTCTTTCTTTTGTTCCCTCTCATCTATGTACACATGCAAGCATGCTTACACACAACCTACACGCAAACACACACACAACACACACACACATCCTCTATCTACTCATGCATACATACAGCAGTCATGTACTCACACACATGCGCCACTTCTGCCAAAACCTGAATACAGTAATTGCCAGCTCGACCGTGATCAAACGGAGCAATTATGTGTTCAAGCATGGACAATGCAGGGTGCTAATCGATAGCAAGGATCTAGCTTGCAAATACAGTGGTATTCAGCCTCTGCTGCCCGGGCACACCTGAATAAACCCACACGCCACGACAACATACACTGCTGGAAATCTGATTTGACATGTCATCATGCGTCCTGAAACGACAAGGGTCTGCTTTGGAATGTCGGGGAACGCCATCTTCTCCTTAATAAAGGATTGATCTGCGGTATTGATCGTACATGACAAGGCTGTAGCGAGGAATTTGCCCCCTTTCTTTTGTTATTTCCACCCCCTTTCTTATCTATGCACTCTGGCGGTCTCATACATGTGTACATGTGTACACACAGGAGCATGCATATTGGCGTGTGTGTGTGTGTGTGTGTGTGTGTGTGTGTGTGTGTGTGTGTGTGTGTGTGTGTGTGTGTGTGTGTGACTGCACGTGCCCGGCTGAGAGAGTGTATGTGCATGTCAGCCCTGCCAGACCCCGCTGCTCAGTGTGATGTAAATTGTGTATGTGTAAAAAGCACTCCATAATCAGGCCATCCATCATCAGAGGCTGTCAGTGGGCTCTCTCAGGGTGATACATCACGCTCTCCTGTCCTCTGCCTCAGCTGGGGCCTACACAACCCGCCAGGCATGCTGGGAACACAGCCGGAGAGACGTACAGTACAGGACAAGACCTAGGTTGGGCGAGGTGTTCTGTTTGATGTTCCTTTCCAATGATAATGACGCCTTACTGTAAAAGCAGACCTAAGAATTATGAATGTGATTTGGAGGGTATCCTGTAGTCTGAAAGAACAGTTTTTTAAAAAAGTTTATGTACAGTATTAAATGCTTTCATACGGGGAATCAAGTATGGAATCAAAACTGTTATTTACACTTGTCTCAGCCCGGGTTTAAAACATGGCTCAGTGTTCTGCAGTTGCAGTTAAGCGTCAGGCATGATCTCCACATGTCGACATGTCGCCGTCTCATCTATCATGGAGATGATCTTTGTAACAACCCCAGCGTAATGAAATTGGTGACACAGACTGCCATCTGCTATTGATTTCATGCAAATGCTTTTGACAGCTGATGGAGACTTGCATTAGCGCTAAACGGTGCTGTCAGTTGATGAGTTGACAGTTTTGTAGTCATAGCATGTACACTGGTGCAGACAGACACAGACAATGTCAATAATCCTGTAAGAGCTGCTGATGATATATACTGAGCACTTATATTCAATCTGGACAATAAATGTGTTATGTGTGTATTCATCGCGTTGCTCCGCACATTTTTTCTTCCCAGGAAAGATTTTCTTTCATCTGCTGAGCTTTTACAAGAATCATCGGGACTGCTCCTCTTACTTTTTCTCACACCACACACATTGACGGCGACCTTTTCCTCCCCTTTTACTCCCACCTCCTCACCCCGTGTCTTTTTTAATCCTTGGCACATCATTATGTTCCAACTTCACACTCTGTCGTAAACTTTACTCTCCTCTAAAGATATAATGGGCAAATCTAGCTCTGCGATGCCCTCGCATGACTCCATGCATGCCAAAATCAGTTTGGCCCTCCTCGTCCTTCCAACACAATATGGTGAAGGAACGGGGGGGCTGAGGGTGTGGAAGTGCATACCCCCGCCCCCCCACCCCGCATTACCCCTCCTGTAAGGGTTCTCAGTCGCT
>NW_019521753.1:221804-235908 GCF_002814215.2 Seriola lalandi dorsalis | reverse complement strand
GGGAGGGTGGGGTGGGGGGTCGCTGGCACGTTCCAGTCACGCCCGCTTCCCGGCCCGCGGCCAATCAATACCACTTTCCTGTTTTAGAGGCGGGTAATTATGAGGTGGAGAGATTGTGTGACCTCTCACCCCTGCTGCATTACTCGCCTGATATTAAGATAAATTGCCTGATTTTGGGTAAACATATGCTGCAATTCAAACTGTCAGCACTGGTTTGCTCAGGGATAATTTGTATTGATCTCCTGGCTTCTTCCCCATTTTGCTTACTGACCTCATGGATAATTAGAGAAAAAGAGACACAGGGAGGTAAGGCAGGGCTTGCATTTGAATACTTTGCAGGAGAGATGAAGAGCACATGGGAGGGGGGGCGGGGGGCAGAGGGGGCAGAGGGAACATTATGGACTAATAGAATTTTCATTTTCTCTCATCTTCTGCTCAGATTTAGACAGGTTGCATGTTTTGTTCAATTACATGGCTTATATCTTTTTCCCTGCTTGTGTTACATTTACAGAGAGATATAATTGTTCATAGATTTGTTTCCATGGTTTAATTTCAGAGATGATTAGAATTTAACAAAAGCAATGAGACAGCAAAAGTGACAGCAAATACGTTTGAAATTTAACAGCAAAAGAATTATTTCCACGTATGAGTAAAAATCAACACGATAAGATGACTAAAAGATTCTGCGTCTTTTTCATCCACGTATGGAAGAATTCTTTTTTATGAATATTTCAGTAATTTTTCTCACTCAGGAGGGCCAACGATCGTGTTTCAGAATATGAAGAGATGGAATGCATGACTCGGTGTGCAGCTGTGACCATATCATTTCCAATTTTGAATATCACGCATGCGCACAAGCATTCATGGCAGGGCTTCAGTGGAATTCCTCTGGCTGGAATGTGCACTTCCCCAATCTTATTTTGATCTGACGCCTTAATCTGCCTGTCCTTTCATGCCACTAACACATTTTCTCTGAGAGCCCCTCTAGCCGCCTCAGTCTAGCCACTTTACTTAAAATGTAGAGTGGATGGCGTGTACATGGCATCTGAGTGTGGTCTGCTGCTCCTTCTCCATGTTCTCTAGAAATAGGACATGAGTAACCGCTCTACAGGAACAGTGTAACATGGCCGACGTTGGCAGCCAGAAGTGCTTACATGGCAATACACCACTGTGTGCCCTCGGTCTATATGGAAGGGGATTGAACACATGTATTGACTTACAGTATCGGGGTATAAACATAGGGAAATGTTTGAGCAAAGCAGTAAATTTAAGGGAAATTGTTCCTTGTTAAGTCTATGAGCCTGAATGGAAGCTTGCACAGAGTACTAGCATTCCTGCCAGCCATTACAGCTTATTACGATAACTCTATCTTTCCAGGAGATAAAAACCTAGCCTTGTTGCCATTTGCCAGCTATTACTTTCGCTAATTATACTTAACTGCTTCGAGCTTATCTCCACTCCTCCTACACCATTGAGCAGTTATTTTTTTTCTTTCCCCTTAACACAAATTAGAGGTGGAGTGGGAGTTGGAAAGGGGGAGACAGATAAACAGCACAGGCAGAAGTTCATTCAAGTGTTATTGCATTTGTGACTTATCAAACAGTCTAACTGAAGCCTTTTAGGCACCTGCAGTCTGTTAGATGGATGCAGTTCAGAACAGCATCAGCACACATAATGACCTCGTCTGGCTGATGCTCAGTGTAGTCTACAGTAGAGACACAGAAAGAGTGAATATCTTCTCAGTGTTACTGTAAGGAGTTAAAAATGAATACTGTGCATACAGAGGTAGGATACTCGGAAGTCATGCTGCTGCACAGTATAGAAATATTCCAGTGTTGAGAGAATGGAAAACACACATGCAGACGTAGGGACCATCTTAAAAAAAAAAAAAACGAAAAAACAAACCAAACCAAATTGGAATTTCCACAGCAAACCCACGCAAAGCAAACCTCATCTGTTTTAACACTGACCATATCATCTCCATCCACTGCAGCCAGTTATCACTGAGTGATTCCATCTCCAGCAGTCTCAAGATGAACAGGAAATTAAAATTTCAAAGATCTGCAGTTAAGATAAATCAATGGAGACAGATCAATGATCATTGAAATTTCATGAACTTTGAGCCAATACAGATGAAAAAACCTAGACAGTTACAGTCTCCAGCAGATATTGCTCCTGCAACAGATAAAATGTAATTAACACGGTTAAAAGGGAGCAATGTTACAGATTGCAGATCCATAATTTCAGACTCCCTTCATATCGGTTGTATTATTAGAAAGGGCCAAAGACACCTGTTCAATCCTGTTAGATGACATCTAAAGTATGTGTGCCACTTCTCGAAGGACGTCGGCGGACTTTCACACATTACCAGCCAACAGAAATCAAATGGGTTCCCTTCACAGCTGATTGCAAGCGCAAATTAATATTGTAAAATGAAGATCAATACATGGACGGGGCGCAGATCGATGACGGCTAAATTACGGCCGCGTTTTCCCCCTCATTCAAGATGAGTTGTGTTTTCCTCTCAAAGTCAATACCGTGCTGCCTCCCTCATTCATTTCTCAATAAACTTGCCGATGAATTTCAATCAAAATGCGGCAGTGTGTGTGTGTGTGTGTGTATGTGGGGGGGGTGGAATTCTTTTCAAGCCCGTTGGGTGTGGATCATACTGAAAATGGGGCAAGAAGAGGAGGAAGAGAAAAGAGGAGGAGGGGAAAGATCCTCGTCTATCAAGAGTCCCCCCCCCCCTTCCCTGTCTCCTCTGTCTATCTTTCCTGTGGCAGAGGACTGATGCTGTGACTTAGTGAGGACAATCCATTTTAAGAGCCATTACAAAACAGACCTCTAACAATACTGTGGGACAAAAAGTGGCTCCAATTAAAATTAAATCAATGAATACCATCCTTACTGGGAGGAAAAACACACGCCCATACTTTCATTTTTCTCTTGAAAGATACCCACAATGCATTTCACAGAGAGATGTAGTGGGAGAAAATACATGCCCAACTGCAAGTACTTATTTCAATCAATTTCCTGGAGCTGGATTTCACAGGTCACTTGCTGATAACACGCTGTGGAATAATGCCACAGTGTGCTTCTCAAAGCCTACCTGACAAGCTGCCTGACAGTGGGGGAGTGCGAGCACGTGTCACGTCAGCCCTCTAATTGGACACAAGGACCTTCCTCCATGGAACCTTGTCGCGCTCCACACAAGCTCACAAGGCCTTCAAACCAGGCCCATCTAACTTGGCAACGAGTGTCTGCCTCACTCCTGTGGAGCTAGTGCTAAATACCAGAGTTGTAATGAGACAGGCAGGTATGGGGATATGGCTAGTGGATAACATGCTTTGACACATGCTAAAACTGTTGTGCCAACTGGTTACAACCCACTTGACTGTGGCGATGACATTTATAAATGCCTATGTCGTCCCTTTTCATTGTAGCACTTCATACTGCAGGTTGAATTTAAAAAAAAAAAACTGCAGATATATTAAAATTATCTCAAATCTGACACGCTGCTTGTAGTAGATTTAGGGATTTTAACTATACAATGATTATATACAGTTTTTTAGCATGTCCTCCTCTGATCTGTTTACATACCTCCTTGAATGCCTTTGATTATAGCATATCTTTGCTGTAGGCCACACCCCATCACTGACCAGCAACCAGTGGAGTACCACACCCAACGCTGCAGGACAGGAAATGAAAAGGAAGCTCTCCATCTGATCAGCTTCTGAGTCTGGGACTTCAAAGTGACGGCAGGGCGGAGAGGAGACGTAAGGATAGGCCCGACTCACAGGCTGAATAGTGCCCTATCTGATATGCTCCGATAAAGAGTGTTTGTTTATTTAATTTTTTTTTCTTTTTTTCCTTTTTTTTTTTGGGGGGGGGGGTCCAAAACTACATAACATTTTGTTCCTCTTTCTAAGAGTGGAACAGGAAGTGAGTTTAATTTTGGATTGGAGCACTGGATATCACTATTTATATCTCTGGCTTGCTGAACAAGAAGGCTGCTGGTTTAGTTTTGGTGGAGTTAATTGTTCATGCACGTAAAGACAGAAATTGTGATTTTTTTCTTTTACATTCATAAATTGCAGTTGAAGCTTAATTAAAAAGAGATCTGACTCCTGCACTATCAACATCTTCCTTTTCCATCCCTTGCAGGACTGACATTTCTTGATCTCCACCAGTATTGAGTGAAGCACACATGACCCCTTTGTCCTTATGTTGATGAATGACTGCCTCATACCCATTTTGTCAGATTTTGGTGCAGTGGAGTCGATAGCGTCACCTTGACGAGGAAACTTTGTGATCCATCAGCCCTCAAGGCTGTCTGGCCTCAACTAAGACCTGGCAAGAGCAGCTCACTGTATGGGGCATCTGCTCCATCCAAAATCCTTCACCCAGTGTGCTGCGATCTTGTGAGGTCGAAGGAATGGCTCTTATTACTGCCGCTTTACGGTGAGGAAGAAAAAAAAAAAGAAAAAACACTTGACTTGTACTAATAGCTGAGAAGCCATGCTGGTCACCAAAGGTCTGAAGACGAAGCACCCTGTCAGTGCCCAGCTTGGGAAATTAGCAAATAATGTTCCCTTCCCCCTGACAAATGTGTGACAGCTCGCCTTCGCCAATCATTCTCTCCTAACGTTATGATGCATGTCCTGGATCCCCACTGGAGGATACAGGCGAAGTTTACTGACCCTCAATTTACCCATGACAAATGGGGTCCCGGTAAATGTGCGTTTTCTGGGGCGCGGAAGGGGTTCATTTTAAGCAATCCTGGTTATGTGGATGTCACTGATTAGGATAAATAGTGGCTGAGTGTGTTAGGACTGCTTGCAGAACCATATTACCAAGGGCCTGCATCGTTGCCCCTGGAGGGGAGCTCGCATGGAAACTTGGCCAAGATAGAAAACCAAAAGCTCTGATGCAATTAGGAGCTTAAATTGGATAAATTGTACGGTCAAAGTTTTTATTTATGATTTACTCTTTCATACAGTACTGTAAGTATGCAGTAAAAAGGTTAAGATGCTGCAAATGAGGCTGAAAATGGAGACTTTTCCTTTAAAAAATATCTGATCAAACCAGCATGTACTGTTTGCAGCGCTTAATAAAGTGTAAAGTATAATAAAGTATTGACTCAGGTACAGCCAGGACTTTCTCCTTTTGATTTTCTACAACCTTGCTGACAGTTGGTTCTACTAGTCCTGTCCGGACCAATGGATAACCAATACATGGATTAGACAGAGGACAAGCAAGCAACCGCCAAGGGACAACACTTTGTTAGAAGGTAAAAGGTATAGACTGTAAAATAGCAAAAATAGCTAACATGTCATTGCTTTAAAAATGTGGCAATTAAAGTACAGATATAAGCTCCTTGAAGCAGTCAGTAAACTACAGCCTACTAAACTTTTATATAGTATGTCTGTTTGTCTCATTAGTGTTTTAAACATTCAATAGTCAATGCCAACAGGATTATTTGACATACACTACAGGGTGCTCTCTTTCTGAGAATGGATTGTGAGTTTTGGAGCCGTTCCAGGGTACTAACCCGAGTGAGGACGTGTCCCTCTGCTGTTCGAATTGACTGCAGTCTCCTCTGTGTTGACTCTTGGTAATTTGTGATAATTTCTTAAATTGAGCGAGTTAAATCTCCACAATTAGGGTGGTGGTGCAAGAAGAGTCAACATGAAAAAAAAAATGACTAAAAAGGCACTCCTCTCAAGCCGTGCTCTGAAGTCACGCTTGAAGCCATATGCTTTGATAACTAGACCTTTGATATGCACATGTTGCTCTCCAATATGACACCGGAACACTCTGTGCCTTTCAGACAGCACTGTTTCACTACATGCCCTTCTCAGCCCATGTAATTTGCTATTGTAACCCTGGGTCATTTCAAATCTATTTGCTTGTGTAGTGTCATTTGTTCAAGTGCTGTATCACAGAAAGAAACGCTACGGTTTTGAAATGAGCTGTTTCACCCTTAAATACATGATCCACTCTCCTGCACTCAACGCATCAACCCATTCACACTTTAATGTCTGAGAGAAGTAGCTAACATCCTTTCACCTGGCAATTACTGTACATATGGAATCAGTGATACCTCATTCTGGCGTTATGCATCCCGCTCTCTTTAACGGTTTCATTCTCTCAAGCGTCAACCCTTGTACAATCAGGGTGAGCCACACAGGGAATAGCAGAGCAGTGGAGAGGAGCTGGACCTGTCTATTGGTGACTTTCTCTTTTAATTCACCGCACTAATCAATTGTACCACCATTGCCTCAAGGGGTAATTGTATCTTTATACTAACTGGAAGTGAGTAGGAACCCAGGGAAGACAGAGAGGAAGAATGGGGAGGGGGATCAACAAAGATAGAAAGAAGGGGGACACGTTTCCCCAGTAAAACCTGATGGTAATCATCCCAATCCGCTTAGCCTCTGTGACTAATGGGGTCTGTTCTTAAGGGACCTGGCACTTTCACCAGGGTGCTATAGAAGCCATTAATGTCTTAACTTATACACCTTCTCAGGGCTGTGCAGTAACACATGTACACACGGACACACACACACTTTCTCGCTGCTCGCTTGCTCACACAAACAGACACACATACACTCACGCAGCCACACTACACTCCTGTTTCATTATCCCGGTGCCTTGTTGGCCTCTGCTCCGCTCCTGCTAGGGAGGTTAAATGCAGGAGAGCTGGGCCAGACTGCACGGTTGGAGGAGAAGGGGACGGATGGCTGGGGGTTGAAGTGGTGGAGGTTTGGGGAGCAAGAGAAGGAGGGGGGGGGGGACTTGATGAGAAACAGCTGCCCCAGGATGGAGGGGTCTGGACGGGGGTTTTGGAGGGGTGGGTGCGTATGTGTGTGTGTGTGTGTGTGTGTGTGTGGGGGGGAACCAGCCCTCACTTTGCAATTCTGCTCTGCTCAAGGCCAGGGCTGTGCTGGAGGCCTGGGGGTGCTGGGGGAAGTGAGAGTGGCTTTGACGCGCCCCTGTTTCATTCTGCCCATCAGAGTTGGAACAGACAGAGGCTTCCAGGTCAGACAGGTTCTGACCCCCGCAACCTCTGTCTCCTCACCAATGATGACAGATAAGACCACCACTTCCTTCTGTTAGCCAAGATAATCAGATCCCTTACTTATAGTGTGACACACACACCCTTTCTCTCCAACATACACATCCGTGTCGTCTCTCTGTGCACACTTTCTCTCCCATGCATGAATTCACAGAATAACTTCAGGCACACTCACGCACTTAACCTAGATATTGCTTCTCTAACCTGATTCATAAAAAAACATGAAATCACATTTTGCCTTATGAAATCAGCAAATTAGCAGAAAGCATTATCAGTCTCACAACAGGGTAGATTAAGCAAACTGGCAGAATGAGTCATCCTGACAGCTTGAGTTTAACAGGGCTTGGCAGCGCCCTTGTATGATGGCAGGTCAGAGGGGGGTCGAGTTGCACTTGTAGGAGCCCCTCCACGAAAACACCTTTTCGCTAGCGGGGCAGATCTCACACATTTAACATTCAGCGAGCAGGGCACTGGTTAGTCCATTAATAGCGCCTCGACATGGAGCAGAGGGCTCCATCCAGACAGAGGTAGGAGAGGGAGCAGAGGCACAGGAGAGGCCTGTAGGAAGAGAGGGAGAGAGGGGTTCGACTCACCAGTATAGACAAATCTCCCAGGGGCGCCTTTGCAGAACTGCTTGGACTTGTAGGACAGCGTGACTTCCACAACACCGGGGATGTGCCGAGGTGGAGTCTGGACGCGGATGGCGTGGGGAGTTATCAGCTGAGGAAGTGAAAAGAAACAATGAGCCCTCTGCAATAATGAACCACAGACTATGTGCTGTTATCAGTGTTGGCTAGAAAGTTTTTGACAGCTTTTTGAATTTGTAATATTCGGACTGAATTTCAGTAGCAAAGACATCATACCTCACTCCATACGAGCATGGTGCCGAACACGACTTGTAGGCCATCAAAGAAGTTGTCCCCTATGATGATGACAGTGGCTCCTCCAGTGGTCCATCCCTCACTGGGGCTGATAGCCTTGATGCACGGGGTGGCTGCTTATCCAAGACAAAGAGAAGAGCAAATTCAGCACCTAGACTTCAGCAGTGGGGGCCCATGTCTCTTTCCACACAGACACATTACTGCATCACCTCTACGTTCAGCCCTCCATGTCTCTCTCACAAAGACATATCATGGAAATTGCCCCTGGTAAAAAAAAAAAAAAAAAAATGATGGATTTGTCCTTTAAGGCATGAGAATCAAAATCATTTATCAGCGCGCTGGAGTGGTGTAGTTAAGCAGACCCTTCAAATGGTCCACTTCACAAAGGCTAAACGCCGGGCTCGCCAGGAAAATGATTTGATGGAGCAAATTATGTGTCAGGGCAAATGTAGCTATCAGAATTGATTAAGCATGCACTCGCATGTACAGTAAAATTTCAAAGTTGAACACATCTCAAATGAGTCAAGAATACAGGCTGTTAAAGTGGAAATGACAAGCTAAAGCTTTGCTGGTTCATGTTATTTCATTACCTTTGTTCTGCATATGCAGTACAGTGCAGACACATGGAGTGTAGTTTCAGGTTTCATAACGTGAAATGCACTCATGAATTATTCAGATTGAGTTTTTTTTTCTTTCTTTTTGTGATCGATTCAATCCATTTCATATTGTTTATTACAATGCTTTTCATCTGGCATGACTTCTGCTACGTAGCTCTGCCATTCATCAACAGTCTGGGTTGTTATTATAATCTAATTTGAGTGATCTGGTGCCTCACATTCACTGTCATTTGATGCATTACCTTAATATGGTGTTCAGCACAACACCGTGTTTACAACAGGAATAGCATGACAGCTAGCCATAAAATAGCAATATCAAATTTAATCTATTTCCATCAATATCTTTTAATACACTATGAATTGTGCATGTTTTTCCTACTCCTCAAAATGTGAGAAACTATTTCAGCAAGTTCCTTCTTACTTTACAAGCTCAGCTCTAAACCTCTATTATCCTTTCCATCCAGTAAGTAAATCACAGTCGGCCATTGTTGTATGAATCACCTCAGACAAGACATCTCCCTTTGTTTGCCTTGCTGTTGGGTCTGTTCAGGTCATGTTTGCTCTCTCTCCCTGCCCATAAAGTGCACACACACACATTGGTACTACAGGGAATCTGACTTTAACAGGCGCTGTTGACTTCATGCTAATCACCTCGTACAGATTTTCATTTGTGAGGGCTGGAGGAGTGACATTTGCTTTCCTTAATTGCGAAGCGGAGCGTCTGAAAGAGGACCAACCCTCTATGGGCATGCTGGGCCCCCTCTAAGGGCCTGACCTTCATCAGTGCGGACGATTACAGCAAATAATTCACCCTTCAAAATTACTGTAAACAAATTGACTTTGGGGATGAGAGAGGGGGGGGGAAGGAGGAGGAGGCAAGAAGAGGGCCTGATGGTGACGGTGACTGTTGGGGGGCAGCTGCAGCCTCAAAAACCTACGACAGGCATCCACAGTCGTGCGCGTATGCACACACACACACACACACACACACACACACACACACACACACACACACACACACACACACACACACGCACGCACACACAAACACAGGCGCACCACCTCGGAAATCCCAGTGCCCCCTCCCACACACAGTAGGACCCATGGAGAGGCAGCGACTGAGGCCCTAAGCCGTCCACCCTTCTGCCTAAAAATTTGCATATGTCTCAATGCACAGACAGAGAGGGGAGCATGTGCTGAATGGGGACCGTGGCGAAGTGGATTACACAGTCAGCGCAGGCGATCTGATGACAGACACGCACAATGCCCCCTCAGCAGATGATAGGCATCATGAGGAGTGGACGGATGAGGATGCAAAGAGCCGGCCTGCCGGTGTGAGTGTTGCATCACTAAGTCTTTGCAAACTTTGGGCTACAGTAGAGGAAATTCATGTGATTTGAATTTATATGTCATCACTTGTTTTGGGGTTTGTTTGTTTTGTTTTTTTTGTGCTGAATTGTTACTTGAATTTATTTCAAGATCCAGTATACCGTGAAATGACCGCAGGCAGCCGATCTATGATCTATCCTAATCTTTTTCCTCGCTGGTTAGGGTTTGGCTGTAGAGGACGTCAAAACTGATCCGAGATCTGAGCGGAGGAGGTCCCTGCTCTAGTATTGTGACACTCAAACAGGTCTAATGTGGCCCCGCGAAGCCGTCCTTTGTTCTGCCTGCTGAAATGTGTTGTAATTGTGCTGTGGGATGTCCAGATGGTCGGTTGATAGTGCAGCTGATGGGATTATACCTTTTACCTCTCCCTGGGCCATCTGTTCCCTTTGACTCTCTCTCCCTCTCTCTCCCTCTCTCTCCCTCTGCCTCTCTCTCACTCTGAACCTCTCTCTCTCATACTCTCTCCTTCTCTTTCTCCTTTCCTCCTCTCCTTTTTCCCCCCTTCTTTTCTCCCTCTCTTTCTTCCTCTTAGGCCCAGCAGTCTGGATTCACTTGTCTTTATTGCATAAACCCTAACAGCATTACAGCCACTTGGCATGCAAATGAGGCAGGCGCTGCAGGCTCTATGCTGAGTCTCCTATATTGTCTGGGGCTCTATAATGGTGGAACTGAGCTAAGGAACGTGTGTGTGTGCGCGCGCGTGTGTGTGTGTGAGTGAGAAAAAGAGACAGATATTCGTGTCAGTGCTGTGCTGTTTGTGTATGTGTGTGTGTGTGTGTGTGTGTGTGAGTGGGGGGGGGGGTGATGCTGTGTGTGAAAGACTCAGCTATTTGTGAGCATGTTTATGCACCTTTGAGCCTGAATCTATACATGTTTGAGTGACAGGCAGCCACAAAGCACATTCGTGTCTGAATGCATAATATGCTTGTTGTGTGACAGTCCACACAAGTGAACAAAAATGTCACATGGTGAGATTCAGTCTGTCATCTGCGGGCTATCCCATCTCTGTGCCAATAGGGGGCAGCACGTCTTGATCAATGCGAGGCGGTGGGTTTGCAAAGTGCAATGTGAGCTGAGAGGAAGGATGCCTCTCTGTTTCAGCCACACAGTCAGTCAGTCAGTCAGTCAGACAGGCAGCCAGCCGGCCACATATCTGAGGCTTCTCGCCCAGTGAACTCCAGAGGAAGAATGTGTTGCTAATTTAAAGCACGCTCTCTGTCTGCCTGCTAGTTGTCAGAGCACTATGGAGGGTAAGGCTGGAATTACATTTTATGACCGGGTCTCCTTTCCTCATGTGTCACATCTCTGTTTGTTAAAGGTGACTTAAACAAAGCAAGCGAGCGTTGTTGATGCATGTTAAATTAGTTTGTTTTGGAGCTGAGTCTGGGAGCGAGAGAAGAGGGAAAAAAAAAAAAAAAAAAAAAAAATCTTAACTTGTGGGAGCACACACGGTTAAGCAAGGTGTATTAAAGTTATTAGACAAAGACATGTTCAACTGGGCGATTGACAATAGCTTCTTTTCTTGCTTTACGGGGCGTCACTCTGCTGCTTTGAAGAGTGTGGAGAAGAGAGGAAGAAAAGGATGGGTTGGGGTAACCTGTAAAGAACACAAGCACACACACACACACACACACACACACACACACACACACACACACACACACACACACACAAAACACAGAGGGTCCCGTGGGAGTGGGGGAACATGGAGGCGAGGGCTCAACCTCTTTAATTGCTCTCCTCATTAAGAAACTGGTTGCTAGGCGATCCACACCTATCGTGTCATAAACGTGAAACACACAAACAGAACGTCAGCGAACATAATGACTTTGGTGCTCCGGGCAGGACTTTAATTATTTGATTTTGTTCTCCAGTAGAGGAGTCATTAATAAAGACAAAAACAAATAGATTAGCTTTTCCCCCACTAGGACTGGAGAGCACTGAGATATATTAATTGTCTAGTCTTTTTTTTTTTTTTTTTTTTTATTTTTTTTATTAGTCGTTGTTGTATTAAACATTACATTTGCTTTTGGTGATAGAACCATTAATGCCCATTAATGTGTAGAGAAGCTTGTTTTAGTCAGTGGTGTATATAAACTGTTTGCCCAGCCATAATTGGCTCTTGAAATCTGAAGATAAGCAATTTGCACAATTGGCCCAAGTCAGTTTTTTTTTTTTTTTTCTTACAATCTTTCAGCTGTGTGTGCTCCCATCTGCGAGTGGAGGCCATGAGGGTCACAAGGTTATGTTTAGTGCGTTTTACTTTTTGGATTTCCCATGGTTTGGTGGTCCTTCTTTTCTCTCTTTTTGGCTGAGCAGGCAATCAGTCTATCATATGGAATCAGTTGGAGGAAAAACAGTAAGTTCTGTTTTTCTCATAGGCCACCCCCCACCCCACCTCCTCCCCACACACACACACACACACACACACACCATCAACCCACCCTTCCAACCCCCCCCTTCCTCTCTCTCTTTCTCCTTCCTCCCCCTGTTTCAGCTCTCTCTCTCTCTCTCTTTCACACACACACAGCTAAATCTGCAGAGCCCAATGACAGGAAATTGACCTCACAGCCAAATTCTTAAGCAATTTGATCATGTTTCACATACGCTTTTAGGACAAATGTAGGTGCATTAGGAGACTGGAAGTAGTGTAACATTTTTAAATCTTGAATTTGTCTGAGTATTATCATCATCATTAGTGATATTAAAATGATGAATACACTTAGTAATGCATGCTATTTCCAGTGAAGAAATAACAGTAGGTATGAGGGAGGCAAAAAAGCAACTTAAAAAAAAAATGAAAGTGATGGAGGAACAAAAGGTTCTAAGGAACTAGAAGCAGCTACAGTAGGTGTGTGGTTTGTAAAATGGGAGGATGTCTGAATAGAAACTAAAAGGAAAAAAGGAGCGTAGCAAATTATAAGATGTAAAAATGTGCCTACCATTCTCCAGATAAGGAGGCGTACCTTCTGAAGGGTCGAGTCTGCGAGCCCTTCGCCCATGCTTGGAATTGTTGTGTACGAACATGTTGTCAGAGACAGCCAAGACATGGCCGTCCACATTGACGGTCGTCGATACGACAACCTGCAACAGGAGTGAAGGTGAAACATGTAATATAGCATTATTGTGGAAAAGGAAAATACAAACAGAGAATTCTTCTGGAGTACAGAGGATACATGAATGCTTGAGAAATACTGTTGTGTCCACGTACATGCGTGTGTGGTATTGATTACTATTGTCAAACCTCTTGAAGCTGTCGTTCTCTTTGGACGTATCACGTTACAGTTTCCTTGGCTTCGCAGCCATTTTGTTTTTGGTTTTTAGAGTCTTGCATTTGTGTACGGCTAATTGACTTTTCAATCACTAAAATACCATTTCCGTTCACCCACTCTACCAACTGTCATCATAGGCGAAGCTCAGAATTATTGATCAGCTTGTCCATCTATTTGAGGACGGAAGGCCTCCCTTTTAAAATATTACTGGAGTCATTACCAGCTGAACCGTACTCCATCCCATCACTCAACAAACATTTTACCAGGATCAGATTCCAAGCCACACTCCATATTTCATAATGCTTATTTTTGTTGTTGTTTTTTGGCTACCACATCTCCAAACAGTGAGCCGCGTGTGAATGGCCAAAGTGTTCCTGAGCCGGAAACAGAGAGCCCCTCTCAGGTTTGCTTCGCCGGTAAGTGACCTCGGTGTAGCAGTGGAATTTAGGGGGGTAGCTTTTTCTTTTTTCTCTCTTTTTTTTTTTTGGGTTGGTTTGGGAAGGGTGGGGGGTGTAGGGGGAGAGATGGGGAAGTGAAAGAGCTCCATTCTTGTGAGCAGGTTCAGAGCTGGGCCAAGCTGAGGATGATGGATTGGGCCCTCTCTGGCCTCCAGCTGGTTTTTGGGGGTAATAAGTGGAGTGGAAGGCATGCAGCATACACAACTTTGGCCAGAGAAACACCTATGCTGGAGCATCTGGGAAATATATTTGGGGGGAAAAATGACACTCTAACTCTTGGAGTGAAGACAAGGGATGAACATCAGCAAATTGAAAAAAAAAAAAAAAAAAAATCAGAACTCTTGTTGTTTTAGACTTAACGTTAACATTTTAATTTCACAAAAAATGAGAGGCTGCAACTTAGTTCCTG
>NW_019521753.1:207582-221606 GCF_002814215.2 Seriola lalandi dorsalis | reverse complement strand
CTGCTTGTGGTGAAAAAGTCTGAGTAGGATGGATGGATGGTTGGATAAATGGATCAGCTAGGAGGGGTGGGGGTGGGGGGTGGGGGGGTCAATAATTTCAAGGCTCAACTTCTTGACACATTAGAAGCGAGAGGGTTAAGGAAGCAATAAAAGTGCTCAACGGTCATGTCATTTTAATGTAAATCGCAGCATTTTGTCAGCCTGCAGTAATGATGGTTTTCAGATGGTTTTCACTGGCTACATAAAGAATCGCATATGTGTGACTTTAAGTGTATGCATATGCGGGTTAGAATGAGAGAGGGAAATAAAGAAAGCAAATATATGCGCTCCTAGCGTGTATGTGCATGCATCCATATGTGTGTGTGTGTGTGTGTGCTTGCGCCTATGTGTGTATAAGAAGGTATGCGTTTCCGCTGCCAGACAGATCCTGAGTTAACACTGTTGTTACATGTGGTCGGATCGTCCTCCCCTCTGCGCTGAGGCTCAGAAAGCTGTCAGGAACACAATTGATGGCACTCTTAAATCCTATATCCTTATTTGTGTCAGGTGGTACTCCCTAATAAATATTCTGTCCAGAGCGCACAGGACACAAAATCCCACCGCTCTCTCACTTTCCCCGGGTTTTGCCTCCTTCAGTGCCAATAATAGAATTGTATACATATGTGGACGTGTGTTGAGATGACTTAGTGTAGTGCAGTTGTGCATCTGAACACCTGTGTGCGTGTGTGTGTGCACAAAGGGAGATAGACAGCGAGAGACAGAAATAGACAGAGCATATGTGTGAAATGGATTTCAGTTACCTGGAATCTGCGCATGTCTCGTGGGTTCCCTGCATTCTTCAGACAGTTCTGATTGCACTTGAGAAAGAACTTTAGGAAGAATCTGAAAGAGAGCACACAAAAAAAAAGAGGCGAAAAACTATTAATAATAGATCGAATATTTGAATAAGATTTCTCAAACACTCCCACGTCTGATCCATTCATCCGGCGAGTCAGAAACAAACGTGACACTACACTGTTTCAGCATGGGAAGTCGCAGTGTTTAATATTCCCTCAAAATCAAGAGCATCAGTCTCTTTGTCATCGCATCCCCTCACCTGAGTTCATGGGTCTTTCCCAACACCCATCTGCCACTAACATACAGGAAGTCACTTGATATTCCACCCACCTCTTTAATCCCAGGACACCCCCTGTGCAATTAAAGTTCTCCTGTTCAATAGGGAAGCAAATGAGGCCCACCTGTGACCAGGTCTTGTTTGAAGAGCATCAGGGATAAAGGACCTAACAAGGTGAGAGCGCGCCACAAAACTTATAGTCCTGTCAGGCAATTAGGCGGACACTCCTGGGACCACCGTATGCCACACACACACACAGACACACACACACACGCATAACGCATACACACACCCATGCACTTGTGGGTGGGTGAGGCAATTATGCCACAAATTACAACCTGGCTAATCGTCTCTGAACAAATGTCACGTCTGAGTGAGATCTGGGCTTGGTTAGTTTGTAAGCTGCCTTCCTCTGCCGCTTTCTCTCAGGTCTCGCTGAATTTACAGATGCAACCTCATACTGAGAGCCATGTATAAGATGTGGCCTCACAGACGTAGAACAGTTAAATAGAGGAAGATGAACAACAAGGCCCAAAAAAGAAAAGAAGACTGTCTCATATGTAGCCTATTGTGTAAAAATCTTACACAACCATGCAGAATAAACAATGAAATTGACTTGTTGTTTCTGCAAATTCTCCCCACAGAATCATGACTGATTGTGCCTTTGCTTTCTCCGATTCATTATAAATACCATGCCGTGATATTTATTTTTCATCACATTGCACTAGCATTACTATATGCAATACTGTGGTTTCCATTGTAATACTAACTTGGCTCGCTGAATCACAGCCGCTCATTGGATTACCATAGATTGCACCATAGATTGCATGGCCATTTCATTCAGCTAAATACAGTGGCTTGTGTGGCCTGTGAGGACGCTTTCACAACACTTAAGACTTCTCGTTCGCCCAGTGGGATCCCGGCCAGGCCATAAATCAGAGTCTGAAATGACCCCTCTAACCCTGGCCACATTAACACATGCACTGGTCATTTAGAAGCGTTCTTCGATAGACTCCTATACCTTGTGCTTCACTGAGGGCCCAAGAGGGAGAGGAGAGGTGAGAAAATATTTTCACTCCACATCCAAGTAGCTTTGGCTTGGACATCAATAAAAGGCGTTTTAACCCATGCCAGAATGCTGATTGCCTGTCGGTGTGTGGTGAGGCCATAAAAAACCTGACTTGTCATTAGTGCATTTCGCTTGATTGTGTTCACTGTGTTTTCGGGTTGCATCTGTTGGCTGATCATCAAAATGACCATTATGTACTCTAATTCCCTGACCCTGTTTTTATTTCCCCAAAGAGTCATAATGTAGAGCAGCAGACATCTGCGGAAAGCAGACCTGAAATACGACTTTTATTTGTCTGTCGCCTCTCATACAGATTGGGTAAGGCCAGTGTGTGTGTTTGTGCGTGTGCGAGCGTGCACGCGCGCGCATGTGTGTGTGGACACGCACGTCCACACGCGTATGTGTGCGTGAACCTGTGCGTGTACATGCATCACCCGTTGGTAGACAATTTATGTCAGAGAAAGAGATAGAATACATTTCCCAGGCAATACATTGACTTCATAAAAGAAACACATTACTTTCAGCGTTAGTCTCGTCTCTTCTCTTGGATACTCTGAAGCTTTTACATACTGTTTCTACTAGAGTGAAAGCAAAAGTTAAGAAACAATAAACACAAGAAACTGAGTGCCCACGCTATCATAAAGTGGCTCCTTTATGTTTACTGTTATGAAGGCAATTAAGCACAATTTCTCTGCTAAAAAGATAAGCTTAATTTTCATAGTCCACAGCAGTGGCAGCGCTATAGCATCCATTACATTTGAGTTGGTTAAGATTCTCCATGAGCACAGTGCAAATTGGTCCTTGGTGAAAAGGAGAGCAATTAAGACAAGGCCCCTCTCTCTCTGTTTTACTTCTTAAATATCTACAGAAGTTTGTGCTGGTGTTTTGGCACGCACAGAGACAAAAGGAGGTTGTTTAATTGTTTTTTAATGGGATATCAAGTCGTCGCTGCCATTAGATGTTGGCAATGGAGGGCAAAGGGGGATAGAGAGAAAGAATGAACTGCAATTAGGTTTGATTAAAGCTATCCTTCTCAATAATCAGCTGTTCTGACAGGACAGGGGGACCCTGGTGGCCGCTGAGATGGAGGAAGGTGTTGAGTGATATTAAGGCCAATGAAGGGGATATTAACATGGCTAATTAAAGCTCTTCCAAAGCCGGGAGAGGAGGCTCTCAGCGGACCGCACTGGATGAAATAATCGGCCAAGGCAGCTATCAGTTGGAGGAGAGAGAGAAAGGGAGTGCGGGAAGGGGTGGGGTGTAGTCCATCTGAGGGAAGGGGGGGGAGTAGAGGGAGGGATAGTGGGAGGCGTAAAGGAAAACTATGAAGTGTGAAGAAAGACAAAGAGGAAGACATCGACAGGCATATAGAGAAAGACTTCCAGGGCAGCCAAGGAAGCTCATTTTCACATCAACTCTTTCTGTCTGCATGCCTGAAGTCTGCCAGTATAACTAAGACCTGACATCAGCTTTTATCCTCGACAGCTAGTCATACAGGTCCACAAATCAACGTTAAAACAATCCTGCTCATGCCTTGGTCTAAGGCAATTAATACGATTCTCCTGTAGTACCTCCATGCTCGCCCACTGCCGAAGCTACTAATCATGCCATAATGATTTCTCTCCCTCTGGTCAAAGGGGAAATAGATTGTCTCTTTAGTAATGCAGCAGGCTCTGCGCCTTCCACTCCCTGGCTTCACAGACCCGGTAATTGAGGAGAAAAAGGCCGACTTTGGCACTTTGACTGATTTGAGGGCTGCTAGACCCTCTTATCTTTACTCTGATCATTTTAGGCTGACACTCAAAGGAAGACCCATCGCCCTAATTCTAGCTCACCCTCTCCCATCATCAAACAGAGGGGGAATAGAAAAAAAGGAAGAGAGAGAGGGAAAAAAACAAACAGGCGAGGTGAGGAAGGCCTTCTCTCATTTAAATGGCCAACTTAATTGCCGGGTTGATGTCACTCATGCATAAATGTCCATCCCTTTGATTTGAGTGAAGAGGGCAAATAAGGATAATGTTGTATTATTAAGAAGGCTCCACCGACAGTGGAGGCAAGCTATCCTGTCAATTTCATTCATTTTTTTTTATCCATCCATTTTCAGATTTTTATTATTTTTAATGACTTGTAAAAAATTAAAAGTTAAGTCTGAGCTATTTGAAATTACTTTCACGTGCTGGTTTCTTAAATTACGTCCACGAGACTGATTTTTTTCCCCCCCTTAATAGTACACCTTGTTCTTATTGTACCAAAGAGCTTCCCTACATTTGTTTAGGCCGTTACACAATACACTGACAGATGGCCACAGTATCTGTAAGAGTCAGGTATTGACAACTCTAAGCTCCTGATTGGTGCCCCGGCACTAATGACTAGCATGCAGTGTCCACAGCCGGCAGCCATGACAGTGAGGTCATCCGTTGCAGGGTGGTGAGTATCGATCACCACCCAGCTCCAGCCCATCAGGCCCCAGCTGCCTCCCAGACTCAATGGGCCCCTGTTACAGGAGCCCTGTAAGAAACGGCTCCCAACACCAGACTACAATCTGCTGACACCAGATCTCTACGCTGAGATAGTAGTACACGGGTCAATAGCGTATCGGATTTCCAAAACGCCAGGGTCTTAATGTCAAGCCTCCTGCCTTCCCTACCTACTGCTCCAGTTATTAGGCACTCCACTGAACTGCATTCAGATCCCTGTTGTGACAAGGCGGAGCAGGTAAAACGAGAAATAGAGACACTTATAGATCTTAATCTTCCCGAACACTTATTTATGCAACTGAGTGGGCTTGGATATATATGCCAGTTAAGTCCCTGGGAGGCCGTGCAGAGCTGCGTGGCCATTTCTGTCGTATTCTGGTTCGCCGCTGTCTTCTCTCGTCAAGCAGAGCTGTTTTTCTCGCCTTAGCTGAAGTAAACCACAGCACATTAACAATATTTGCTCTACCCCTGTACAAGCGCCAAGGGACCAGACCCACAGATCCTATCACTTCTTTATCAGGGAACAAGTGCCTCACTATCCAACCTTATTGGGTTTGGGAGATTAACCCCTTCCACTCACAGACTTCTGCCTATTTCCTCCGAGAGCAGCAAGGCAGATGTCACTGTGATTATTATTGTTCGACATCAAATATCCCAACTACATGTCTCTGAGAATTTATTGAGTATTTCCAAGGCCTATATTCTGTTTTTATTTTTATTTTTTTTTATATATTTTTTCAGCTGCTATTGTCAGTTCATTTCGTTGTTTCATATTTCATATTTTTGTTAGTGGTGTGTGTGTTGCACGGGTGTCACAAATAATTTATGTGCTTCCTCTGCACCCTAAGATGTAGCTGTGTCCCTCCATTCATCCCTCTTTACCCTCTCCTCCACCATCCCCCTTTCTCTCTAATGGGCAGAGTGGCATTGACATTATTTCACTTGAGGATCCCTCACTCTGTCAATCCCTCTTCATTTACTCCATGGCTACAGGACTCATTATGGTATCTCTTCCTCCTTCTCTCTCTCTCTCGTGCTCTCACTCATTCCCCTCACCTCCTGTCTCGCTTGCTCCACGGCTCTCTCTCTCCCTACCTCCTTCTCTCTCTCTCTCTCTCTCCGGACACTGTTAGTTTCTTACTTAAGAGAATCGCTCGTCTTCACAAATGGTTTCACGTCAAACCCACTCCTAGCTAGCCCCCACTGATTCCCTTCAGGCTTTGGCACAGGTTTACTGTAACAGATTAGACGAAGACTCCAAGCTCCTGCTAACTATCCATCACTTGCTAACAGTGGACTAAGGCTGTGTGCTTTATGCAGCTTTTAGCTCCAGCCCGCCACATACTGCATGTTTAGCCCCGAGCTTTCTCTCTGCCTCTCCCATCCCCTCGCATCCAGATACTGCTGAGGCTGTGTACTGTTGCACGCTGTTCTTTGTTTTACTCTGAATACGGCTTTTCTCTACCAGGACTTTGAACACAATATAATAAGACACAAAACATAAATAATTCTGCGTTGTTTTGTCTTGCGCAGCCCTGTTGTAAAAAACACAAAAAACGAATCAAACACGGGTTGCTGCTGTAGAGCCAACATCATCTACATCCAAACTGGAGTTCATAAATATTATCGAATCATCACCTGCAAACCATAAAACTCACATGATGATGATTGCTGATAATGACTATGACAGTCTCAGCGATGTCAGTCATGAGGTTGCTGACATTACAAAAATAATCACGTACATCAACAATACAGTTCTCAGGGATATTTACTCTGCTCACCAGCTGGACGGCAGAGAGGTATCTCCAGGTTATTTTTGCGCAGGGGGAGAAATATGGTGCTTTGATTACTGGTCAGCAATGGAGCTCGGGGCCTTGAGGAAATACCAGTCAGCACCTCCCTGCACTAGTGAGATGGAAGATAAGCACATGTTGGAGTAGCTGGCCTGGGTGAATAGTAGTATTTAGGGTGTTGGACGTGGGGTTCTGGAAGGCCCCAGAGCCAGTCTACAATGAGAGCCATACAGCGCCGTCTCACTCCTGTGGCACCTTGGAGTGATCAGACCCAGGCAAGACGCAAAGGAACGCAGCTGTACAGGGAAGGCCAGCAGGGGGGCTTTGACCATTTACAGACAGCCATGCTGGATCCAGCAGGCCAGTGGAGGCTTATTTGCATGTGTGTGTGTGTGTGTGTGTGTTACATGTAGGTCGGTGGTTTAGCTGTCTGTCCATGCATGCTCAAACGTATACGAGTGTATTTCTACATCATATTATTACTAATGTATAATACATACATCTAAAGTGGCTGTCAGGACTGGTCAGTCATCATAAAACATGAGGCAGCCACTCTGACATGGCCGCCACATTAACGTGTTCTCAGAAGAGGGGGGAAAAAAAACAAAAAAAAAAACACCCACTGTGGACTGTCATGTAGGCAGGAGGGATAGAGACAGAAAGACAGAGAGCGGGTCGGTGCTTAAAGCTAACAGGTAACCTTTCTGTGCACCTAGGACAAAGGCAGGGGGAAAAAGAAAATGTCAAATTAAGAGAGGCCAGGCAGAGAGACGTGGCTGCCATATTTGTGTGAAAGCCCAGTGCTGTTGGCAGCAGAGATGGCTGCTTTCTGATTCATCTGGGGCCGTATGGCAAAGCTTTGTCAGTCTGTGCGAGGTATAAATAATTCAGGGTGAGAGATGGCAATTACAGGGCCCTGCACAACCAAAATGAATATTTTATAAGGACTAAAACTGCCCTGGAATGAATCACACACATGGAGTCACACACACATACACACTCACACGCACACGCACGTGCACACACAAGCATAAGTGAATGTGTGCACACATGCACCCAAACACACACAAAGGTAGCGTATATGAACCCTTAGCATTGCTGTTGTATTGTTGACAATATAACTATTATATTATATAAACCCCTGCATGTGGGTTAATAATTTTTAATATGCTTGCATGTGTGATTTCTCCCAATATTTGGTCAAGGCTGAGGGAGTGTGGTAGATGTCTTGTTCAGCTTTGTTATTCTGTTGTGAAAAAAAAAAAAAAAAAAACAATATTTGGAACAACGAACAAATACACCTGCATAGCTCCTGATAAACTATTGAGTAGACCATAGGAAACACATCAGCAGAAAATAGAAATAAGTGTTGTCAATATATAGTAAAGATCTACACAAAAAGCAGTCTCCAGAGACTCAGAGCCTTTACTTTTGACCCTGTAAATATGGTCTTTGTGTGTGAGCAAGGGGAGGGGGGGGGGGAGCAAAATGCTAATGGGAAAAGATTAAACCCAAAAGCCGCCTGGAGCATTTACCTCTAAAGGGGTTTTGTCTGTCAGGTTTCCTGCAAAACTCTGTCTTTATAATTCTGAAACAAAAAATAACATTGTTCCCAAGTCCTGAGGAGCGCTGTGGCTTGGTTGAATGGCCATTGTGTGGGCCTAGCTAATGATACCTTAGCTTTTGTGAGAGGGAGGCCAGGTAGGTCTGTGACATCAGCGCCACACAAGTGCTTCTCTGTCCGGATGTTTAGGGAAGGATTTCGTCCATGGTGGGAAACGGGTATAGAGAATAAACAGGTCCTGTTTTTTTTGTACCAGCTTATCGAACCCCTTTACCTAAGACAGGGGTATCCTGAGAAAAAAAAATGCTTTTAAAATTGCTGTTTTATTTGAAATCATTACCATTACTTTTATCTTAATATTTGAATACAACATATATATATCAGTTTCTGGAAGAATTGCTTCAGCAGAGACTGATGTAATTCCAGGAGAATCTTTTTTTTTTTTTTCTCCTTTTTTTTTTTTTTTATTTCAGCGGGAGTGTAGGCGTTTTATTTGTCAGTCCAAAGGGAAGATGGCAACCCTCTGAGGGAGGAGAAGACCCCAAGCATGAAGACACAGATCGCATGTGTTGGAAAAAGTGACAGCAAGGCAAATGCTAAGAGAAAGCTGCTTCCTTACCGAAGTGCACACTGTTAGCGATGTAGCTAGCTGTTGTGAAGGCAGCTGACAAACCCATAGCGTGGCATGTCTCGCCCCGTTTGTGAGTTTTCAAAGAGTGTGATTTGCAAATAACATGAGTCTCTGGGCATAGACTGGGCATGTAAGTACGGTGAATAAAGCCCCCCTGCTCTGCTGAGGGAAACCCTTACTTGTCAGCTCAGTTCTTTGTCAGGAACCTGACAGATAAATAGACAGTGTTTTGCCGCTCACTCCTCCTGCCTTATGTACACAGAGGCGTGTGTCTGCTTCCACATACAGGTTGACTTGCTTTAGGGGAGGAATTTGTTGAAAGACACCCCACCGCTTCTCAGGGCAATGACTGAAAATATTGTGGGCCACTTCAGACAGCCTCAAACAACAAACAATGGGGGTTGATGTGTAACCAGATAAAACACAGATCGAATAGCTGGGTCTAAGCACCACTACAGGGCTTATTTTTCATGCAAATTACTACTAATGAGCTTCCTGAAATCTGACTAATTATATCAAAGTGATTTCTTTAATTAGTTTGTAATAATTCCTCGCATAAACATCATAGTAAACAGATTAAGCTATATAAAAATATCAATTTGTCACACTTTATATGAGATGCTGTGCAGTTGACGCTAATCTTGCTTCTCCAAAATGCCACAGCAAACATTTATTAAAGAATTAAATATGTACTTAGAGAATGTTTGGTAACAGTAAGGATGCATACAGTGTCTTTTGCATATTTGTCATGGTTTCTCCACAATGATAGCTCTAACATATAAGGTAGAAACCTGAGAAAACATAATGAAGTGAGCGTAATGACTTACACGTGTGTAATTGGTGAGAGAGAGAGTCGAGTTAATAATTCAATATTATAATATAAAATACAATAAAAAATTCTATAATTAAAAGTCATAAATTAGTGTATGACTAGCTAACTTAGAGAGAGCTTATGTTATTGTAATCCAACATCAGAGATAACACCACTGAGTGACTGGAAATGCTGCACGTCAAAGCCAAATACCTATTTGAAAAATAACAGACAACTTCAGAAAAGATAAGACATTGCATTTATCTACCACTTTGCACCTCCTGTTAATCCAACAACATTCCTTAAACCCCTAAAGAGTAAAAATATCTAATATACTACCAGTCACAAGAGAACTCATACGACTACCGATCTTTCTGATACCCTCAATCTGCACTGAGATGGATTAAACATTCAATTTGTTACTCGCCAGACTACCACCTAGGTTCACCACTTACCATACAAATGGAAAACACGCTAGTAATCTATTAGCCTGCCTGGCCTGACACTGTATTATGTTGTATTTGTATTATATTTACTTCAGGGAAATTACGATTCAAGTCATATTTATCTTCATGTGGAAATGTGTGTCTAAATGGAAATCACCTATAGTGTGAGGGTGGATGCAGAGCAATACTAATGTGATCCATGAACCGTGCGATTTAGTCACCCTCTGTGGATGCACTATGGGCTGATTCTACATATCAAACATGCTCTCCCCCTGTTAAAGCCCATACCCAGAGCCCCCGATGCTGTTTGATAATTATTACGCTTACATTACAACACAAGACCTTGCCTGTGGAGCTGGAAGAGCCGCCCCCTTCCCCATAAACACACACATACACTCGCGCACCCGCACGCACGCACGCCCGCCCTTTGTCGTATACAGTAGTAAACAGCTTCCCAGTAAGCTGTTTGCACTTCACTGCCCGCTCTAGGAAATAAAAACAAAGAGCAAATTGGGGGTTTTGCGTCTGAGTGAATAAATAAGGTTGTTTTACTCACAGAATCCATTACCTTTTAAAACATGTGCCTAATGCGTTGAGCCTTTTCATTTTACAAACAAAGCCTAAATTAGGAATTAAATACATTCGTATTTAGATAACGGCATTAGCTTTATGACATCAATGTGAAAAAGTTGGACGCCATCCATATCATTCCCATGCTTCCATTGTTACGTTAAATTGCAATATTAATCCTGGCTCAAACCAAGGTACTGTAGCTTTTATGCAGTACACTTGAATTATGCTATTGAAGTAATTGATAGTGATTCAGTCATTGAAGGTACTAATCCCATGATTCAGTTCATCTCTCTCAGTGCCATTTACCTCCAGATGTTTAGAGTTTGGGGTAATCAATAAAGAGGGAATAAAGATTGGCATTCACAATACTCCCCTTGACAAGCTCCAGCCGAATGTTTGTCAAGCAAATTAAACACACTTAGACTTTTCACCTGCTCCTACAACGACACCACATATGGCCGTGAAGTTAAAAATAAGAAACTGTGCATACATTACCATGCATAATGCACAACTCCCTCCATTTAATATGCAAATTTTGTAAAATATTACTGAATACCTTCTGTTCGGAATGAATAAATTTGAATTGCAATTAGAATAATCTTGTATAATTAATGAAAACTGTCAATTTTGGTTCCGAAGTAATTTGATTAGCATGTTGATAGGACACTTATCAAGTTCAGTAAACTGTTAGATTAAGAAGATGAAAAAAATGATTCTAAGGATATTTTTCTCAACGGCTCTGACATTTTCCCTTGGCATTGTAAACAAAGACAGTAGCTGGCAAACTTCCTGAATCGAGGGGCGAGAAAGGGAGGGTGGAGAAACAGAAAAAGAGAAATGGAGACGAGGACAGAGATAGAGAGCCTCTTGAGATAATCTGTGAATCTCAGTCCGCAGATGAAAAGGAGTCTATCGTCAAGGCTCCTGAGTGAGCTACTCATCTCTGCCCTCTGCTCTCCAGCTAAGCCCAAGTTTATGGGATTTATCTTGTGAACCATTTGTAGTTTTCACATCACATGATGAGTTAAAAACAGCACACAGCTTTTCTAAATGTTTCGAGGCTATAAATGTAGAGTTCTCAGCTAAAATCCACAGACAACTGATCCCAGTCTGCAATTCATCTGAGAATAGCTATCTATTAGCGATCAACAAATTGATGTACGCCATTGTTGTACTGTATAAAACAGAACCATCTGTACTGTCTACAGATGAACAGAGCTAGTGACCTCCTTTTCCCCTCTCTTTCTCTGCTCATTAGCTATCCTGAACCTCTTTCTCTCCTGCTTTCAGTTTTCAAACCCCCAAATGAGACCTAAATCGCTTGCAATACAGGTTAGCTTGAGGAAGGGGGGGGCAAACATCTGTCGCACTAGGTACCCGCACGCAGCTCGGGGTATCTCCTGCGAGGAACTTTGGGGATGTTTAATTCATAAACGCTGTCATCCATGTAAACCTCCTGATTTCATAATGACTAACTCTTGGTGGTTTAATTAATTTAATAATGCCTTTCAGAAGCCATAAATGAAAGGGTCTCTGAAGTGGTGCATTAATTAGCCAGCGCCGATGCTAGCCCTGTCAGACTGGTGGCTGTCAAAAGCGGGGCAAAGCGGAGGATGGGCACAGCTGACGTCCTGAGGTCAGAGGTCATGCCAATCATGCTCCTCACCACACTTAATGACTCATAATTTGTGTCTAGTATACACATGTATTAGGGTCAACCTGTGGTCATGTCCATAATTCTCTCCCCTTGCTAGACTACATGAAAATAACTGGAGGGGCGACAAGGTGGTTACATTCTCAGTAATAAGCTGTGGCACGGCCACATTATGTTGCTACTTGTATTTACATGGCACCCACCCCCAGAACATACAATCCATCAGAGCCTCGCCTTTACCTTTTTATAAGGTTGATGTCGTTACTGTCGACGTCTTTTGCGTTAATTACAGCGTTACGGCTTACTCACTCACAAGGTTATAACATAGAATAAATTCAAACTTCATTAAAAGTCTCAGCAGTTCAACGCATGAGCACACAAAATTATCACAGAACCAACCAGATTATATTCCAAACTAACTCCATGCATCTCATAAGGAGGTTGTTTTCCTTTTTCATATTTCATAAATATGAACCAGGGAGGTTTGTGTCTGTGCCTGTCCATTTATTACCATAAAAATCAGCTGACTGAAGTATCTCACTATCTGTGGAGGCAATTAACTGTTTTGAGAGAATGCGTAATACGGGACTTTGTAATGGTATCATTTGGAGTCAAGGCACAGATGCGCCGTGCGGAGCCATACTGTAATTAGAGAGAAACGCTGTACAGGTTTTCCACTAATTAGCAAATTATGCTGAAAATAGCATCAAGCTAATTAACAGTTATTATGGCATTTTTGAAAGTATGACTTTAATTAGCAAAGTCCTGACGCAGGCAATTTCAAACTCGTCTCCAAGAAGATGAGGTAAAAAAGGAAAAAAAAAGACATGGGGCATGATCAAGAAGATACCCAGATTATTATGATGCCGTCAAAAACTAAAGGAAGGAGAGAAAAAAAAAAAAAAACAGGAGGGGGAAAACAGAGACTGAGAGAGTGAGTGAGGGAGGAAAGGGAGGAGGAGGAGGACCGGGGGGTGGGGTGTGTGTGTGTGTGTGGGGGGGGTAAAGCTTTTGTGTGTTGTGTCTGAATCTCCATCCAAATGAGGGGACATGTGTGCTGTGCCACGTTGCCAAGAGGAGCCCTGAGCCATGTGCCCAGTGTCAGGTGGCAGCGGCTCACCCCTCAGCTACCAGGCGAAGACGAGAGTGAGCTCAGCTGGTGCCCACAGCCACTCACTTATTCTACTCCGCTGCACATTAAAGGAGCCCTCGAGTGGAGCCAAGCAACGCCAGCCAGCCAACCTGACAACAACACTCCACCTCCTCCTCATTTCCAACAGTTCCTCTTAGCACTTCCAGGGACCCACCTTGGACCTAATGATGGTCGGTGACAGCAGATAAACCTGAAGCATTCTGCATCCTCTCAGTTTCAAAAAGAAAATGTCTTCTCCGTCATTTTTGGAAATGCTGCGTGGAATAATTTGCGTTTGGAGAAATGTCATTCATTAACATCACAATTGTTGATGCAAGTGAGTATTTGGGAGGTGTTTAATGGGAAAATATGTTTTTAAAGGCACCTGTGCAGAACCGTTTGAAGGGAGGAAGTGTCACCAGTGGAAGTGGGGAAAGGAGTAAAAGAGGAATGGAAGAGATGGAGGAAGAGAGGAAAGAAGGAGAGGGGTGGACTGAAGGGTCTTTGAAGGCCCAGTGTGTGAGAGAGAACAGAAGTGTGCCTAGCCCCAGGCAGCCTACGGCTCAGGCCCATTAGCTAGACTGACCTTGCCCGCGCCTTTGTCTTTGTGCTCTCCTCCCGCTGCTTCCCCTTCTCAAGCATTCCCTTTTTGTTGTCTCCGAGCGAGATTGGGAAGGGGGCCATATCTTTCAGCTTTCTAAACCTCCCAACCCCCCATCTACCGCTCCAACACCCCCCCAGACACACACACACACACACA
>NW_019521753.1:199408-207558 GCF_002814215.2 Seriola lalandi dorsalis | reverse complement strand
CCAATCACCCACCCACCCCCTCCACGCCTTGCCTGGAGCTTGTGCCCCAGAGGGCTCAGTACAGTGACACCCCTAGCCGGTGGCCACCTCTGCCCCGACGAGAACTTGGCTGCAGTGGTCAGTGCCCCGGAGACCCCCAGAGAAAATGCAACATATCAGGGAGCCCAAATCATGGCGCTGTAGGCCTCGCATACGTGCACCCACTCTGGGCAGCCTGCCTCTTTATTGCCTGCCTCTCATTTGAGAGGATGGAGCCTGGCTGCCAAGTTTTGACACCGCCACATATGGCCTCCTCCATCAATCGGACTAATCAAGCATCAAGGGGAGGCAGGACCAGCTTAATTGCCAGCCAGATATAGCTGCTCTCACTTGACGTGCAACCTGAAATAGAACCAGGTCTGAGGAGACATGACAGAAGATAAATGAATACGGCCATTGTTCTAATAATTATATCAAAATACACTTCTTTACGCTTACTCTTCATCTACACTCTACACAAATAGGAGCTAATGCAATAGATGGTCTTATTTCAACATGACAAATCAACACTATTGCAAATATTGCCTTAATATAGCATCATCTACTCATTAAAATGTGGATTATGTTCACATTTGTAATGTTTGGTACCTCAGGTTAGAGAAGTGTACAGTAAGTTGTAAGGGAGTTTTTTTTTTTTTTTTTTTTTCCCATGCAGGCTGCAGTGCTCTACTCCTCCAGAGTCCTTGAGGCGTTCTGTCTGCCTCTGCCTGCCTCTCTCAACTTCCTGTTTCCCTACACCCCCCACTGGGGTAGCAGCCACGGAATAACTTAGCACATGGAATGAGGAGGAGAGATCAACAGCAGTGATCCATTCATCTTGAGTTTCTCCTGTCACTCTCTCTTTCCGTTTGTAAACACTGAGGGTCTGTGGTCAGAATGGCCTTTTGTCCACTGTGTTTTTCTGCGTCCCTCTCTTATTCACTTCAAAGGTAACAAGTGACAGATGTCTGTCTTCTCCGCGGTCTTAAACACTGAGGCTCCACGATAGCATCTGGGCTGAATGTCAAACTGTGAATCTTCCCTAAGAATGTACTGTGGTTATGCCAAGCTCATTGTTATTAATGTCAGGGACACTGCCTACAGAAGTATTTAAGATACTCCCTGTAGTTCACAGCAGGGTGACTGAGGAGGGGGGGCACGTATGTAAAAATGATGGACAACAGTTTTTTTACAAAAAAATATTAAAATAGAGAAATTACAACAAAAGGACAAAGTGAATGGATGAATAGCTCAATTAGATGTATAACAATATTTCCTGGTGGGCGTGTGACTTCCCAAAGAATCTGACTCTGCATGAATCAGTTGAGCCGCAGGAGATGATAAAAAAACAAAGAAAAAAAAAGGGAGAAATATATAATATGGTAAAGCCGAAGTTTAGGTGGATTAAAGAGTTCATTGGAGTTGTAGGAATTAAAAAAAAAAAAAAAAGTGGCAAAGGTGGTGGTGTTTTGAGCTTGTAATCACAGCACGGTGCTGTGTTTATTTAACTTTCTCATCTCCATCGCTGCCTGCTTTTGGTATTTACATGTTTAATTGAGAAGTGTGCTGCCGGTTTCTTCTGCCCATCTGCCGAGTCCCTTCCTCTTATCAGACTCATTCCTCAAACTGACAGCTCTCCCTTTCTGCATATCTCTCTTTCACTCCCGTGCCACTACACTACTAACTCCTCTCTCTCTCCCTTTTCCGAGTCCCCCTCCAATCTGTCAAGGCCAAATATGAGTAATGACAATGCATTTTCCCTCAAATCAAACCAATAAGTAGAAACATGCACAGGCGGCCTCACAAGAAAATTCCACGCCGCTGTTGTGTGGCCCAGGTTTGTTTTGTTTTGTTTTTTTTCCTTTTTTTTTTTACCCCACGTCTAAATCACCGCCTGTCAGACGCAACATGTGTGTCATTGTGTCCCCATCAGCGTGTTTCATTGTACACACTACCACCTCTGAAGAGCTGCCTCTTATCAGTCGAGTGTCAGAGAGCCCCCAGCACCACCACCTCCTCCCCGCTGCCTTTCTAAATGCTTTTCTATTAAGAGCAGTGTTGTGTCCCTCTGATAGCGGCAGCTTCTCCACTTCATCATTCATAATCCCAATGGGCATCAATGGACTCTATAGCCTCGCCATCCACACCAAAGGCTTTGTCATTCAGTGCAAATGAAAACAACCTAAATGAGAGAGAGAATCTGAGGAATTCACTAAAAGAGAGAAGGAAATGGCCCAACAGGCCCAGGCACTCCAGGCATGAATGGTCCACTCCACAGCGAGGCGATGGAGATACCCTCACATGTTCGGAGTGGCACTTTGCTCTGCTGTAATTCTTCCTAGATGGTATAAGACATATGGAAGGTATTTTACAAGTGTAAAATGGTCCTACTTATGTGCTTTATCTTTTAACTGCTGTTCTATTTTAGATGTTGGCTAACTGCGTGGTATGACAGAGAAAAAACAATAAATTCCCTGATGTAGACAAGTGCTCTGCAAATCAAGGAATGAAAGCCATATGAGAAAACAAGGAGAAAAAATATCCACTACTCCACATTATAGCGACGGCGTAGGCTAACTTTCACCAGCTCAAAAAGTCTAAAATGATGTTCCCGCCCTTCCCAGCATGCAGAAGTCCCGCTGGGGGCCTCAATGTGATCAGCAGCATCCCCACCACGTCTCCTCATTATTGAGTAAATAGGTTTGGGCATGTCCTCAGTAAACAAAGCCAAGACTGACAGTTAAGGGAGTGAGGGGAGTGGGAGGCAGCCTCGTTCCCAATTAGAGTCGCCTCAGGCAAAACTTTAAAGAGGAGATCAATCCTACAGATCGCTAAACTGATCCTGTCACAGGCTGGGGATATTTAAACCGTGGTGCAGAGCAGAGCGGTGCGGGGCAGTTCTCAGTACAGTTTGACTGTGTGTGCTAATGACTTGGGGGTAGGCTCTCTCACCAGGACACACACCCCACAGCGAGGCGGCCGTGATTGACGGGTGAAATCGGACCTCAGCTGCAGTTCTCGGCACTGTAGGGGCCAGATGGGGAAATAGTGATTTGCGTTTTTTAGTATGCAGCTCCTGCACTTACGGATATTCCCTAATTGTCTCCCTTACTTACCTGCGAGGCTGTTTCCCATCACAGATGCAGAGTACATTTCAAATTAACCAAGGATGTTTTGATTTTTTTTTCTCACCCTACACCTTTGAAGCCGACTTATTAAAATGTGCCAGTGGGGCTCATCCCTGTCCATCTACATGAAGTAAAAAAAAAAGTAAAAAGTTAGTTCTCACTAATGTTGAGACAAAATAAAGGGACCAACATGAGGTGAATGACGCTGGAGTGGTGGATTTGACACCTGACTTTAATCGCATCGTCAATTCATGACATCCTGCTAAAGCAGCAGATACTGTATCTTTGACTACAAGTGAGTAGCTGGCACACTCCAACTCCCAGGCACACATGGGTAATGTGTAATGAGCTACCAAGCTCTCTGCAACTGCAGAGGAACTGAACATTTAAATGAGCGAATGATGCATTATGTATATCACTGAGGTTCCTGTGCAGGAATTAATCATGATCATAAAAGCCAACGACAAAACAACATACTCAGGCCATTGCTAAATTGTTGTGATCTAATGCAAAACAAATTCATTTTTCATGCCATTAAAGATAAAGAAAATCTTAAAAGGTTTGGTTTTGCTTGTCTGCGTCTCTTATTGAGAGTCATTCACTTTCAACTTTATTTGCGGATTATTGCAAATCCCCGGTACAAATCATATCATGAAATCATGTAGCTGGGACATTGGATGTGTTCTGCTAATGCTCAAGGAAGATCCCCTGAGGGAGCCATTGAGTGGGGGAGAAAGGGGAAAGAAAGAGAGAGGAAAGAGAAAGGCAGGTTGAGGGAGAGAAAGCAAGAGAGAGGAGGAGAGCGAGTTACAGGATAGGGAAAGGAGGGAAGGGCGGGAAAGAAAGACAGAGAGGAGGGGAGGGCGGCAGCAGTCAAGCTGCACTTTATCCTGACAGATCTCCTTTACACACTAATTTCCTTGTTAAAGAAGAGAAAATGGCACTCAATCCGGAGAAATCCTTTTCTCCTGGAGCAGGTCTGTCAGCTGAGGGATGAGTGGATACAGGCAGAGCTTTCCTCCTCAGGCTAGCTCCCCCTGGCACACAGCAGCTAGGCTACCGCTCACAGCAGAGCTCTCTATCTATAGCCATAATTAATACACCATCGGAATATAATGAACCATACCATGATACATGAATTTCGGTGGGTGCTGTCGACAGCAGTCATTTTACAGCTTGCTGGAAATCAAATGTGAAGTGAATTGATTTTTTGATCATGTCATCTCCATCACAAATGGCAAACAAATCGTGTACAAACATTTCATGCTCAGTTGCTGTTTATAAACATTCCCCATGACAAAATAGTAAGCCCCCACCCCCACCCCCCTTCATTCACAGTTACTAGCAAAGACAATAAAATCCAACAAGGGCAACGTCTTTCACTGCAACATATTTATCACTGAATTTGTAATTCACCAAAGTGTATTAGCTTGGATTTGAAAGGGGGAGAAAAGAAAATCCTCTTTTATTTTAAGTCAGGGGTGTTAGCTTTTCAGTCTGGATGTTCTCATCTCCCAAGATTACTATTCGCGGGGTGTGTGTCAAGACTACTTTTCAGAAATCTCGGTAACAATTCAGATGCGATCGATAAGGAGTGACAGTTTATTCTAAGGCTTAGCACAGGCCAAGAAAAGAACGACTGAAGCATCAAGTTTAGAGGAATGAATCTGTTTTGTATTTGATTTTTCCATTAAATTTATCACCACTTTAACTCTGCCTTTTTTTCCCCTTCTCCTTCTCACTCGTTCCCCTCTCACTTTCTCCCTCACTCTGTCACTCACATCAACAACAAGGCTGTAAACGGCTGTCAATTTCTCATCTGTGATTTCCATGTCTTCACTTTCATCCATTTTTGATTGCTTCACACCCTATACCTATGATGCTTTTAGTGCTCATCGGTGACCTTGTGAGATGATGGGGAAAATTATAAAATAAATTTTCAGTGGCAGAGTGCTGCTGCCCTTTATAACACTTCATCATATCTGCAGTGGACGGAAAATAGTTGAGAAACATTTTCTTACAAAACTGCCTGATGCTGGTTTGGCGCAAAATCATATGGTAAATCTATTACCACTTTGTCAAGAGAAACCACTTGAGGTTTCCCACAGTGTAGCAGCAGGCAAAGTGGGAAATAGTAACCCTGAAACTACTGTCCGATTTCTCTTATTAAAGTGTTTTCAAAATCTTCTCCCTTTTCGGATTTAAGGGTCATTGAGAAAGCCAATCAGAGGGACAGGCCAGTCAGAAAGCCAGCGGCGTGAACAGGACAGGAACCAGCTGATGAAATTCATCCATACTTCTCACTTATGATGACATGATTGATTTTCCCTCAGAGTGCTCAAATGTAGGATTGTCTTCCTACCCCCATCTCCTCCTCCATCCCGCCTCAATCTGCCCACCCACCCGCCAAGCCAACAGCTAATGGATAAAGCCTCTGTCTGTCTCAGGCATGGCGGAGAGTTGACGAGTGGAAGAACAACTGCAACGAATGAAGGGTGAAATCTGAGAGTGCAATTTTCCGTCTGTCAATCTCCCTTCAAGAGAACAAGTTGACCACCAATCAGCAGAGTCGATTCGGGGCTGGCGGTTGATGGGAGCATTGTGAGTGACAGCGTCATGTCACTACATTAACACGGCAATGAAAGACATAAAAAGGAATTTTTTGAAGGGCCCGGCCAGTTAGTCGATTTCTGGATGTGATTTGGGGGTGGGGCCGGGACCATACTTTTCTGCCTTAACAAACGAACAAACTGACAGGTTAATGCATAACATATCACTATATAATTCATGGTCCTGAATTTGGGAGACTCCTATCATCCACTAGGTGATTCAAAATACAACCAATTAAACTTTACTTAATTATTAAAGGTAGAAAGTGAGGGAGAAACATGCCTTAAAAACTCTTGCTTGCAGTCAATTACGATAAAACTTTAATGAGCCTGGATAGAGAGCCATAAAAACTGATAGCCCCTCCGTCATGAATTATATATCCATATCGATTTTGTTTCTTTGCTATAAGAATTGCAGGTAATCGTATGTTACCACATGTAAAGTGCACTTCCCTAGCGAGGATAAATATTAACTATCAAATATATATGAGGTGTGTGTGCATTTATGACCAAGCTCATGTAGAAAATGAAGAGCAGAGATGTTGAGGCAAGGGCCATTGGGAATGGATGAAGGGTGCCACATCTGACAGTAAGAGAGACCCTTAGCGGTGCTGGCTTGATATGTTACCTAGTTAGCGTCACAGAGAGAGGAATAAATAGTTCTTTATTATTTGTGGTTGCCATCATGTCTCTCCTAATAGACAGGCTATACTGAGTTTAAACCACATTATCCTCTGCGAGACCATCGCAATTACTCTTGAGAGCTAGGTCTGATGTGTGGATAAGGCAGGTCGCCCATGTCTTAATGAACACAAACAATGTGAAATGGAGGAAGGAGCAGTGGGGGGAAAGATAATGGCAGGGGAGGGCTTGTTTTAATAGAGACAGCACTAAGTTGTTTGCTATGATCTATGCGAAGTCTGAGAATGCTGAAAACCCCCAATGTTAGTTTGAACAGATCTTTTTTCGTGATCCTATTACCCAATCAATCCACACCCTTCTCTCTGCATTTTGCCAGTGAACAGCAGGCACAAATCCTGTTTAGAGGATCTCCAGTTGTGGACTTGTGTGTCTTGCTGTCACTGTCACACAGTCCTGCCTTGTTGGACACTCGCTGAGGTTAAAGGGCACCAAACTGGATCACCGTGACACCCAGCGCGAACGTTATCCCCAGCACAAATGGCTCAGTGCTGGGTTAATTGATAAACTGCCGCTCCACTTCATTAGTCAGACAGACCGGGCTTAACGAACGAACACAGAGAGAGTGTCACTCTGAATATGTTAATCATGACTGGCCATTATGGGGCTCTTCCCTCTACCTTCTTGTCTCAATCTCTGGCGAACTACAAAGACGACGGATGTGGACTCACTTCAAACTCGGTGTACGCTCGTGTCGAGCAAGGCTATTTATCAGTGACAATAGAAAAAAAAACGGGAGACAGACAGACGCAAGAGTGGTCCTTGGTGTTATTGAATATAAATATATAATAACCATGTAAAAAATGCATCATTTGGCCTTTTCACAAAGGCAGTTGTAATATAGCGCTAGGTGAGCACTGTACTTGACGTACACACTGGAGGTGAGGGTGTCAGGGGAGAGCTCGCTGGAGCGAGAGGAGGTTTTATTGTTGCCCAGCCCTTCCGCTTAAGTGCACATGGCTGGGAGGAAGCCGGGACCTCCAGCTCTGACCTCTGCGCATGTATATTTAATAGGCCATCAGTTGGCCGGGGCAGCGCTCTGATCAGGATTCAGAGAGGGGCTTTGAACACCCCTGTGTATTCCTGAGCGTGCAGCCTCAAGCTGCTCTCCCCAGCTGTGTCAATCCGACAGCACTGTTACAGGCACCCAGACAAGGCGCTGGGCACTCCACTGCTACCGCCTAATGACTACAGAAAAAAAAAGCAAAACAAACACAAAAACAATAACATTTGGCGTATGGAGCTCTGCTACCATCTAATGAGTGGTTTTAAAAACTGAAATATTACGCCAGCTGATATACTGTAGGGTGCGTGGGATGTGTTTGGATTACATCAGCTATACTATACAATGCTATGTTCCCCTTAATAATAACAAAAAGGCAATCTCACGGTGGCTGCACTACACACGCCGGTAACGATCGCAGAAACAAGACGGCAAACAGAGAAGTGCCACTCGTGTGTCTTTTCTTCTAACAAGGTATCACTACTCTTTGAATCAAATCGGCTCTGCGTGTGGGTGTGCGTGCCTGTGTGTGAGCGTATGAATGTCACAGTGCACGCACGCACGTGTGAGTGTGTGTGTGTGTGTGAGGGCAGCTTAACGAGGGTGGTTCATTTGACAGGCAATTAGTTTGCGGAGCTGCTATTGACAGCCCCTGTGCTTGTGTTTGTTCAACAGCTCTGGGTGAGTTCCACG
>NW_019521753.1:184408-196908 GCF_002814215.2 Seriola lalandi dorsalis | reverse complement strand
GTGAAGCACACCTCGCCGTCGACCTGATGAAGTTTACTTCTCTCAAACGACAAAAAGCCACTTTGTAGACTAGCCCTTTTTTTCCACAGAGGAAGAGAGGGGGTGATGGCTGAGCACCAATAAAAGAATCATGAATGTTGTTTCACAGAATGACAGGCCTATCTGTACACAAATATTTCTCTTCGAGAAAAATGTAAGCTTCAGAGCTTTTTTCCTCTTCTCTTTTTAAAGGAGATTTGACTTCATAGAACTGACAGTGCTCAAAAATATGATCACCTAAATTCTAAGCCTTGTAGAAAACAGCTGACAAGAAGCACAAAAGGCAGAGTAGAAACAGATTGTTCTTATCTTACAAAAGTGGCAAGTGTTATGTGAGGAAAGCAGCATTTCACCCAGTGAACTAAATAATTTACAAACAAATACACCATTGTCCTACAACCTTGATAAATACACCATCTCTCTCTAAGAGGTCAATGTCAAGCATCCATAACACTCAGAACTGTCTTCTTAAAGCTCCTGGTGTTACGTATGAGAGACTTCTGCCTATCTGTCTCACTCTGTTTAGCTGCAGTAGCTGCCATGCTGTCTGCATGTCTGCGGCTGCCGCTGATAGATCACTCTCCTGCCTACCCCTTCAACCCCCCCTCCTCTCCACACCCCACCATCATTTCAGGGAGCCTGAGAAATGGCTTAGCCATGTGAGGTTACTCAGGTACCAAAAAGGCTGCGACCCTGTGACCCTCAGCGCCGACCTTCCTGACCTGAATGTCATACTTTCTCCCTCTCCAACGGAAAACAAAAACAAATCTTATCATGCGCCTCCGCGGCTCAAAGAAAAAAAAGGAAAGCCCTTATATCAATGTGGTGCTTTGACAATCATCTATCCACATGACCTGTGATTTCTCCGACAGGGTCTGCTTGACACTTACAACAGAGAGGTGACGGCGCGCAGGTTGTCCATCTCTCGCCTCGCCTGCCCTTATCTCCCCTCTTCTCCATCTCTCTCCTCACTCCTCCTTGTGTGCACAACTTAATAAGCAAGCAAGGGGTAGATTCCCATTATGGAAACCCTGGAAAATGGCCCGGACATTTTCCCCCATATCTGGGATCTCCATCTGGAGAAGGCACTCTCGCTCTCACTGCCCCCCTCGTCCAATCTCTGTGTGTGTTCTGGTGAGCCTATACTGCAGAGATGGCTTTCACTCTCCACTGGCTACAATGAGATTGGCCCACCAGGTTGACTCTATTCGAATCGACAACCCATTTCAATAACGTAACAAAACAGAACAGAGTGGTGATGTTGAATAAAACATTTTTGAGGAGTGCCCAGGGGGCAAAATGGGTGTCTTAAATTATCTAAATCTGGAAGACTTTGGAACACTTTAGCAGAAACATACATTTATCTAGACGTAACATAAAATAATCTGTCGCATAATGATTTAATAACAGCGTGCAATTTGGCTCCCCCTTAGTGTTGTCGCAAACTGCATGTCTGTGTCACTGCTCTAACATCAGTTATTCATAACTAGAGTATATGGTTAACAGACTAATAAAGATTACACTGAGGTCAGCAAGTCACTAATCCCCGGCGTTATTAGTAAAAACAAAGCCTACAGCTTTACGCCGTGCACCTCATCACATCTGGGTGCCTATGCACGTGCATAGGGTCCGAACATAATATGGTGTGACTTAAACCATACAATGAGAAGAGAAAATAAATATGCTAAGAGCAGCAGGGGTGGACCGGGCCAGGCCTCTGCGGACCTATGTCATCACTCCCTCTGGTCTCGGCGGTGCTCCCCACCCGAGCGAAAGGCTCAATGATTACGGAGGCTCAGCTTCCCTCTAAGAAAGCAAACCGGAGCTGCAGTCCAAACAAGGCCAAGCCAGCAGCGAGGGAGCACTGCTACACCAGGCAGCTCGGGTTTACCGTCGCCTCCGACCTGGCTGGCCCCCGGGCTTGCATTAGTCCCCCAGCCCAGCCTCTCTAGGACAAACAAACAACCACCACTTACACAGTCAGGGACGAGCAGCGAGGCAGGGAGAGCTGGTGCCACCAGCACTGTGTGGAGGGGAACCTGACCCAATTGGATTTGCTTTATCACCCCATATAATGACTCCCAGACTGGCCTGTTCCAGTGGTAGAAAATAAAAGATTACAAAAAAATCTGCCTGCCTGCCATTCTGAGTTTGGCCCAAAATGGGCAGCTCCCCCAAAACAGATGGGGAGGCATCTCAAAAATGTTCTCTGCCTCTGGGGACGTGTGGTTTTCCCCATCATTATATAACTGTAAACTCCTGGATGTCAGAGATTGGGGATAATAACTTTCAGATGTTGGCAGCCCGGGCCAGCGGTGGGACCTGCTGGATGGGAACGCTTACTTGGCAAAGGGGAGGAAGTCCGAGAGATTAAGACTAAGATGTGACAGGGAGAAAAGTGGATCTGGACAGGACCTGAATTGGTCACCTTATTGTGTTTCAGTGTGTTCAGGATTGTACCGAGCCCTAATAATGACCGTGTGGGAGGCAGAGGCCCGGCATGTGTGTGCGGGCGGGATGGAGAATGAGACACGAATTAATATCAAAACCACAGGAAATCATGTCATCGTGTTAACACGCTGAAATCAAGCTAAAGTGCTCGGGCTTGAACCACCACTTTTAGCATTCCATTTCAATTTTCAGATAGATTTGATATGACAGTTTTAGCACTCCCCATTGCAGTGCAGATGTGCCACTAATTCAGAAACAGACACACCTCCTTCAATAAATGAGTCCTTATAGAAGTGTCATCCCGTTAAACCATTTTTATTGGTTTGTCTCACATGGCGGGAGCGGATCATTGTTCACTGCAGACGAGACGTCGTTGCTGGTTGCCGGTGTGGTCAAGGTTTGGTCACTTAAAGTCATACACCTCTAATGAAATGAAGCATCTCCTCACATTTTTATATATTCCAGCTGGTCACTGCATGGTGAAAAAAAAGCACAATCCTGTTTTTCTTCTTTTTACATTTATTTTTTTTTCTTTTGCTTTAAAGTATCGATCGCAGTGCTGAACAAGCAGAGGAGTGTTTTTTATTGTAAATCAATACTGATCGATCGGCAGCCTGGGTGTTGAATATGGATCAATATCACACCAGGCTGTGGAGGAGATCTGATTTCAATTGGCAAAAGAAGCCCGCAGCAGGTTTCCATCAAGCGGTAATTCAAGACATGGGAACATAAGTCAGATGGATTGATATAGACTAGCCAGGACCTTTCTTGCCACTGAACCAGCACAAGGAAATTTCTGTCATATATCATTAACGCAGTTGGGGCAGGCAGTAAAAAAAAAGAGGGGGAGCAGAGTACCTTAGTGACCCTCAATGAAGAGCATTGGTCAAACATTGAATAAATACTCCATTATTAGCATGAATCTTATGTTTTTTTATACTGAAACTCCGGAATGAAAAAAAAGTCAAACCAACTCAACCACTAAAATAGACGCTGAGCCTCTACTCTCTGTGCACACATGCACCACAGCGTGGTCATGTTCTGTGGGACTTCTGGAACTGATTATGCGGAGGTCAGCTTGAGATTCATACTGTAAGCTGTTATTAATTTACTGAACAAATGTCCTGGAGAAAACTGGTGAATGGTGAAATATTTGTATTACACTTATCGTACAGTCGATCTTTATTAAACTTGCACATTTGTTTAATTCAAGCACCTCCGACAAAATTCATAATATAATTTAACGGCACACGTGTCGCCAAAGTGCATCCAGCATGTGTATATGTTAAAAAAGCAGGTCGCCTCGTTCATTCATCATTTGTTTGTGATTCCTGAACAGAGGGGCACTGTTCCAAATGACAGCATTGTAAAACAATAAAAACAGAGCTATAGTTAGAAATAACTTGTCACTTTTAATAAATGACACTGGTTCAGGGCTCTTTCTCTGGGGCTTCTCCTCCGATACATCCCAGGCACCCCTGGGGCCAACAGAGCAGCCAGCAGACCAGCTCGTTTCCCCGAGGTAACTGATGACCCTATCCCTGAATTCCCCCATCTTTGTCCTGTGACCTCACACCAGCGGGAGCAGGACCATGTCCGATGAAATCTTCAGACTGCTTCCCATCCTAATCTTGCCCGTGTCACACTACAAATTGCTACATTCAGAAAATGGAAATAGATTGAGGGTGGAGATGGAGGGAGGGACTGACAGAGGTAGGGAAAAAAGGGAAGGATAGGAAGGGGAGTGGAAGAGAGTGCATCGACAACCAGTCCCCTAAGAAAAATACTTGAGGAAAGAACGACTCGGGAGATCCCGACAAGGAATCACATCTCAGCGAACATATTGATCTGATTTACAAAACCTCCACTCTAATGCGAAACAAATGGCGTGGGCGTGAACTGGTACTTAACCATAAAACCCCAGCATTACTCCGTCTCCGATGAAATACCACATATATCCCTCACCAGGGCCTAATGTGCTGTTTTACGGCCAGATACGACTGAGGTTGACCCAACAGTTTGTTTGACAATTAGGGGAAACCTAATAAGGATTGAATGGGAGTGAGAACATGCCAAGAGAAAGAAAGGAGACCCTTTTTCAAAAGAAAAAATGGCTAAAAAAACATTGGCCTGAGTGACCTAAATGTGATTCACAGAATCGGGAGCTGTTTGACAAAGCTCTTGCGTCATTAATGCTTTAAGAAACCAAACAACATCTTCAAAACAGCCACGAAGTTTAATTATAAAGGAGAGCTGCTAAATATTTGAGAAAGAGTGGCATGTTTTATTTACTTCAGATTTAATTTCAATAATGTAAGATTTTCACCGTGGTGGCTTATTGCAGCAGAGTGTCAGGGAAAAGTGAACAAATCTTAATAGATGGTTTTTCTTTCCTAATATCAAAATAAATCACTTGCATTTCCCCACAGCTGCATTTCAGTTGCATTAATGCAGCGCTAAACCAAGTCAGTGAATGCAACTGAAGATAGTAAACTTTAACATATAAAAAGGTACACCAAAAAAAAAATCTTTGATAACCCTTTCTTATTTCTCTTCAGGATGTGTGTGTGTGTGTGTGTGTAACCGTGTGTGTGTGTGTGTAACCGTGTGTGTGTAACTGTGTGTGTATACAAGGTCCAGTGTTGCTCTTGGCCCAGCATTCATCCCATCACCCCAGCTCTGGCCTTGTTTCTGTCAGCAGTGAACCAGGGGAGTAAAAGAGTGGGGGGAGAGGGAGAGCGAGAGAAGGAGAGGAAGAGAAGGAAAGAGGGAAAGAGAAGGGGGTGGTGAAGGGGGGAGGGGTTGTCTCCATGGACAGATGGACTGCTCTTTCTCAACACATGTGGAACCATGTTTCGTCTTTCACTGCCGTCAAGCTGGAGCCGAATCCGTCGCTCTGTTGGCCCGCACCACTCTTTCGTACTGCACACCTCTCTCTTTAGCACAGCACACACACACACACATAAGTGCGGTAGCACACACATGCATGCGAGTGCATGCACGCACAGAGACACACGCGCGCGCGCGCACACACACGCACAGAGACACACGCGCGCGCGCGCACACACACACACACACACCACACAAACATCTCCGTCTTTCTCTGCACACATGTTAAAGTCATCACCCCTGCTCAGCGCTAGTAAAACACAACACCCCCGGCTTCTCTGCTGTTGTCAAGTCTTGCCATTAGCTGATGCCACTGGGGAATCCTACCCTAGTGAGGTGGGTCTCCCTCGGGAACGTCAGGCACCACGTTACGTTCAGCCGCCACTCATGTGAACCCAAACATGTGAGCATAATTTGGAAAATATCATTTATACTGTGCGTCTTTGTACGTGTCTTGACATTTACAAACTGCGATAAAACCGACATGAGGGAGGAGGGAATAGAAAACAGGGCGAGAATAATTTGAGGTAATGTTTTGCTTAGTGAACAGTATTACCCAATCCTGGATGTTGGAGCACTGGGAAGGAGGTTCTGGCTCTGAGGCTGCAGAGAGGGTCTGGGTTTCATTTTTCGGCAAGTGCAAGCCAAAGGAGAGCTGCCAAGTACAGCTTTCGCTCTCAACACTTCCTGCTCTTCCTACTCTGGCTCAGGAGGAGACAGGCTTCACTCAAACATCATGTCGACTTAGGCAGGGGTGGCCAGTTTATTCTCCCATTTCTCCATGGGCGTCAAAAACCCACATCTGTCACATGAATTACACCAAACGCAGCCATAAATAAAACACCACTGTGGATATGTTGTTAAGCCACAAATAAAAGGTGTGTGCACGCGTGCGTAAATGTAGACAAAAAGCATTTCCTATACAAGTTAACAGCTTTAAATGACTCACTGTAAAGTCTCGAGAAACACCGCAGCGCAGGTCCCAGAGCTCAGTGGCATAATGCAAAAAATCCAGAAGGAACACCTGCAGCAATCAACTCTCAATCACAACAACAGTGACCCCATCCACTGCATCATTTTCATTATGGATGGTGCGAACACAATGCTAGATTAACACTACCTACTGAGTGCCATCTTAATTGCCCCTCTGCAGATGCAGTGAAAACATGTCATTTAGGTACTTCATAAACAGACTTCTCTTTGCAGGTTATCAAGACAGCCGCTCAGTGAAAACACACCCTCTTTTCCAATGCTGATGTGCAATTAAAATGGTTTTAGAAATCCTCTTTGACAGTCCAGGGCTTAGCCAAAAATGTAAATGACATTAAAGGAGACAATGAATTTAATTTTGTTTAATGTCCCCTTTCGCTGATTCTCATTTACATCACATTTCCACATAAAGGGCTGACCTTATAAATACTGGCATTTGTTCAGCTTTTGGAGGTAATCACGGTTTTGCAAAAACCAGATGGGAGCACACAAATTTTCCGATTTGTTTCTTAGAAGGCCGAGGGAACCACATGTGAGACGTTCTAAGACTGCAGCCCTTTGTTTCTGGTAAACAACTTGACAACAAGTCAAGTGCACTCTGGGAAATGACCTCGTAGGTGTTCCACAAATGAACGATAACGCAAAGTCATTTAGAAAATACAGGCTCACTAATGAGGGACATAACGGAAAGCTAAGCAAAATTTACATTAGGCCAAAATTTAATTGCATTAACACACGAACAGGTGCGGGGAGGCCTTTATAAATGAGCTAAATGAATAAAAGCCTCCCACAGCACAACCATGTGTGCTGACCAAAAAAAAGAGACAAGGGGAAAAAAATAAGGGGAAATACAAGTCAATGTCATGAATTATTCAGTGGCTGGGCTGCACTCCAAAGGTCAGTGCTCTTTGACCTTTGCGACAGGAAGTAAAAGGGAGTGCCGTGGCCGCTGGAATAAATGGAGCTGACATGTTTAGCTCTGGTCCAGAATCTGTTTCTGAATGGCAGCGTAAATTGACACAGGATGTTAAACTGTATGAACATACATTAAATTCGAAATTCATATATGGGTAGAATACACACTGATAACGCACTCTCTCGCTCTCTGACTGTCTCAATTCGACTTGCATAAATTGCTCCAGCTTCTCAGAGTAAAACGTGACCTTTGAACCCCGGCACACAGAACGAGTCATTTTCTCTCCTCTTTCAACAACATGTGCTGTCTTATTACAAAATCCATGTGTGAGCCTGAACAATGTATCTAATCTTTCACACAAGAGAAGACAAAGTCAATATGCAAGAGAGTGAAGACAGATACCAGACCAGGGGAGTCATCGCAAATTGAGTTATGTTTGGCTATACACTACATGCACTGTAAATGGGAAAACCATCTAATCAGATATTGGTACCTCATCACTATAATTCTAAAGACTCAAATTACCGACTGAATAAACCTGCACCCCCACTTACTTTAAGGCACCATTAACTTATAAATGTGATATCTGTAGCACTGCTGGATTTATAAAGGGGAGAGATGATTACCCCAAACTGCAAAGTGCTGTGGTCATAGCAACAGTGCTACAATTAATCATAAAATAAATTACTGCTTCTTTTATTTAATGTAAGCAGCAACCGAGTTTGACATTTTTAATCTGGTTAGATGTTGGAAGAAAGAAAAAAAAAGGTATGCTCATACTATTGAAGACAATACATTTTTTTGTAAAGCATAATATACTGACTTTCCCCAAAAGATAATGAAATTTGAGTCACAACACATATAAACCCACCCAAATGCAACAAAAATAGGGCCTTTCTTCATCCAAAAATGAGTCTGAATAATGCAAGGGCATCAAATGTAAGTGCTGAAATATTTAAAGACCAAGCAGTGCTGAAACTTTGTGACAGCTGTTGGGCCTATATCTAACCAACTTTTTTTTTTTTCTATTTTTTTTTTTAAGAGAATCCTTCCTCTTCAAAAATCTGAGTGAAAATCTGTATCAAAACTCTGAGAGAAAATAGGGTAAACAGATGTCTGGCTTGACCGCAGGAAAATAGGACACATTTGGAATGATAAGTTTCCCAAACTCCGTTGGATATGCCAGATCCATGGGAACGCCAGTTAATGTCTTGCTAGATGCCAGCTAGCTGTGTGCGCTTTCCCCTCTTACCATCTGGGAAAATGTTACAGCGAATGAACGCCATCAATGATTCACTCCAAATCTGTTTCTTAAGGTTCGACCATGCTACTGTTTCTCTAGGAAATGTGGCTGTGCTAGCTGGTTTTCATACTGTAATTGTAGACAGATGAGACATGCCTGATTCAACAATCAAACCTCTCCTCTAGGTTTATGTCACTCAGCTATGTTCTACTCAATTGGAAATAATCAGTTTCTGCCAGCAGCGACCGCAGCACAGGTGCCTGTAATGATGTGCATGAGAAAATGACAGCTGTAACAGAAATGGCTGTAAAACATGGACGCTTTCACTAAAAGCTTACCCATATGCACAGCGGGAATAGTCAAGTAATTGCAGTAAATAATCTTACGTAGGGAAACCTACAGTGTGCTCTGGTCATGTCCGTAACTCACGCTAAACCCTGCAACCTCTCACAAGCACCCCTCTCTGCAAGCCTCCTGCAGTCACTGGGAACCTGTGTGGGTCTGTTAGGGTGAGCTGACGGGCTCATAGTTACGACATGGAGACAATGGGAGGGTCTAATGAGGAACATATGCTTTTGTGTTTCAACAGAGCCGCTCATTGTGCAAGGAAAGGGATACTCTACTCCTATTCAGACTCATCACAATGAAAATCCGAGCCCTCCCTGAGCCAGTTGAGCTTACAATATCCATCCGCTTCTTTTTTCCCTGTTCTTTTTTTTTCCCACCCCTCTTCTTGACTTTAATTCTCCATGCATTCATTTTGCTTATTGTACTTATGTTACATGTTTTGTCCTGCAGATTGAAGAACAATGGTGTGCGAAACTCTAAGCAGTAAAAGGCAGCAGAGCGACACAAAGCAAAACATGAAAGCAGCAGAAATTAGGCAAAGTAGACGTCTCAAGTTATATGTTAATGTTTGCACTATCATCCCTGCACCTGACTAATAAATTAAGAAATCCACTTGGTCCCAGATACAGCAAAAAAAAACAAAACTCTGTCCTTACATTGTCCTAAACACGTCAGTACTTTTTCTTGGGCATGCACCGTGACTGTCAGACAGAATATAAACATTCAACCAGAGCAACAGAAAAGACAACATACAAGCAGCATGCGTGCATATGAGGACGTGTATGCGTGCGTGTGTGTGTGCGTGGGTGTCTGTCTGTCTGCGTGCTTGTGTCCTCCTCTGTGCGTGCATATCTGCATCTATCTGCGTGTGTGTCTGTGTGAGTTTGAGTTCAGACAGCAGTAGCTCTGGTAATCCATCCAGGCTCCCAGGGCAGCCAGCTCCTACTTCCTGATGCATGAGAAGCCGCTGGAGTGGAGTGGCAGCAACAACTGCTCAGCCCTATTTGATTACTAATAAGAGAGTTGTCCCCTCTGTCAGATACCAGGCATTCTCCACTAAGCAAACAGTGATTCCGGCTAGTCAAACATTAGCATTGCTGTCTCTCCCTACTACGTGGTGAGAGTTACATTGAGATCGACGCTCAAATGAAACCCCCTACCTCGCCCCTATATCCACCACACACACACACACACACACATACATACACGCACACTGTCTCTCACACACACACACACACACACACACACACACACACACACACACCTACCTAAACATATTCAAACTGACCAGGACATATAGTTTCACAGTGTAAGAAAAATGTCAATGCCTGAAAGAAGACCATTTATTCTCCCTCTTTAGAAAGTGATGAAGGGCAATATAAAATGCGGCAGATGTATCTTTCCTGAAGGTGCAGAACAAAACAGCAGACATAAAACGTTTATCCCTCCTAAAACGAAACTTTAATGGCATCTAGCTCACAGCTAACTTGAGAGAAGGAAACAGTCAATGAAAAACAACTATTGACAGTGTAAGCATCACTGTCGTAAACAAAGAAAGGAAGCCAGCCAAATAAATGCGAAGTTGCCTAAGCTAATTAGGTGTATTCCCAGCATGATCCTCTAGTGATTGAGCCACCTGTGATTGAACAAACCCTATCCAGGTGGTGACCGCCCCTCAGTGCACAGGTACCTGGGAAAGACGCCCCTCGGCCACTCACACAGAATCACCCACAGTTCCCACACTGTGGTGCTATAAGATGCAAGTCAGCCCAACTGGGCCGTCTGGCACACCGGGAGGGAACTCATTTGTTCACTAGCTGATCCATGTGCCTGCTCATCCATTTAGTCAGTCAGACACTCACTCATTCATTTACTCACTCGTTCCCTCCCGTTCACAAACACAGAAGGAGCTGCACACAAACCTACCTGTCAATGATCACAGGGTCTGATGGGGTCTCGTTCCTGTTTCCACAGCTTTTCTTGTCACAGCATCGGCTATAGGAACATAGACAGGGTGTGTGTCAGAACAAGCAATACTTTGCTAAATAAATAAAAATAAATAAATAATGCACACAAAAGCACATACATTTATGAAGTGCCTTGGAGTGGTTTTGATATTAGGGATAAAAATTGCCATGAGATTTCCTCCACCCAATCTATCCATTCCATTGATGCTGATGGCTGATAAAAATGGTGAAAACAACATGTTGTGTTGTTTGGCTTAGTGTTGGAGGGGAGGGGAGTGGGGATTGGGCCAGGAGGCAGGGGAGTCACTTTTCACAGCTTCAGCTTTTGTTTACCTCTAATTGCCAAGCTGCTATTTCTGAGGGAGATGCAAGGTGCCACCCTCAACCAATATTTCTGCGGGGCATTTATCAATTATGGCCTCAAAAGCACTAATCTATCTTCCACCACATGTTTCAGCCATCTCCTCCCTAAGCCTATAGCTCGCCGCCTTTCGCTTCTTTGATTAGAACTTGAATCAAAACTGCAAAAATAAACAAATACATCATCCCAGCTTCTATGTGAAATGAAAACATATAAACATATGTGAATAGGATTGATTTATGCCATATGGTGCAGACAGAATAACAAAGATTGTGTGCAAAGCTACTGTCAGTCAACCACACGCTATTTAAATATGTCTGATTTACATGACTTTCTAGCAGCAATAATAAAGATGTGTTTTATAGCTAAGGTGCTGCAAAGTATTAGAGCAAAAAATATCATTCAAAACTACTGTATTACAAGCATAAAAAATAAGCTGAGATTAAACGCTTATTCTTATTATAACTGCTCTTATTACATATACCTACTTATCTGATTATAGGCAGCAGTTAAAGCAGTTCTTCATTCAGCAGCAAAACGCACTTCCTCTTGACTAAAAAAAATATTACCTCTAGAGCACAAGCATATTCACCGTGTCACAAATAAGTGATGGATGCATGTATAAATTGAGCGTGAGTGATGAGTTTATGCATGGAAAAAGACAAATCATTCTCAGCTCTCATGCTGCACTTGCTCTCAACCAGTAACTTGAACAATGCACCGGTGCAACAAAAGAGAGGTTAACCGACAGTATCCGAATTCAATGTTCACAAAGCTCATGCTGAGCTCAACAATAACAACAAAAGGCGTTTTTCCTTTTAGTATCAATGACACCGCTGAATAGCAGCGCAATATGAGAGGTGGAGATTTATGTGGTTAAATGACGCTAAAAGGCTCGCTGATCATTGTTGACAGGTGGGATCAACCGAGAACTGACTCTGTGCTAAAAAGAAAAAAAAAAAAAAAAAAAAAGACTGATACATAGCATGCAGCGTCTATGCATAACTAAACAGAGAACACATTGTCTCTGGCAGACGCAAATGATGACATACAATTCTTAAAATATAAAAATAAATAAACTAAAAATTAAAAACATAACTTATGTACTGTGTCACTGGCTGTTTATTACACATTGAGTTTCAATTCACTGCAAAAGACAGTCAGTGCGTTCTCACTGTCATATTCATATTCATATCAAAGTTGAATCACATCATATCAAAGTTAGAAATGACAGCAGCTCTCTCTCTCTCTCTGTGTGAGTGTGTGTGTGTGTGTGTGTGTGTGTGTGTGTGTGTG